>NW_026511871.1:1418043-1526486 GCF_027579735.1 Bombina bombina | reverse complement strand
CATGTACCTCCAGCCCAAAGAATGTCCCATAACAGGCCCTCCAATGTACAGTGGCGAGATTGGTTTTGTCACAGTAAGTTACAATTACACCTAACACTACACTATCATTAAATAACTAACTAAATTACCTACAATTAATTACAATTACATTAAATAAAACTAAAGTACGGAAAACCCCCCCCACTAAATTATAGAAAAAAAAAAATAATTACAAGAATTTTAAAACTAATTACACCTAATCTAATCCCCCTAATTAAATAAAAAGCACCCCAAAATAATAAAATCCCTACCCTATACTAAATTACAAATAGCCCTTAAAAGGGCATTTTGCGGGGCATTGCCCCAAAGTAATCAGCTCTTTTACCTGTAAAAAAAAATACAATACCCCCCCAACATTAAAACCCACCACCCACACACCCAACCCTACTCTAAAACCCACCCAATCCCCCCTTAATAAAACCTAACACTAACCCCTTGAAGATCACCCTACCGTGAGACGTCTTCACCCAGCCGGGCACAAGTGGTCCTCCAGTGGGGCAGAAGTCTTCAGCCGATCCCGGGCAGAAGAGATCCTCCAGATGGGCAGAAGTCTTCATCCAGGCGGCATCTTCTATCTTCATCCATCCGGAGCGGGTCCATCTTGAAGCCAGCCGACACAGAGCATCCATCCAGACCAACGACTACACGACGAATGACGGTTCTTTAAATGACGTCATCCAAGATGGTGTCCCTTGAATTCCGATTGGTTGATAGGATTCTATCAGCCAATCGGAATTAAGGTAGGAAAAATCCTATTGGCTGATCCAATCAGCCAATAGGATTGAGCTCGCATTCTATTGGGCTGTTCCAATCAGCCAATAGAATGCAAGCTCAATCCTATTGGCTGATTGGATCAGCCAATAGGATTTTCCTACCTTAATTACGATTGGCTGATAGAATCCTATCAGCCAATCGGAATTCAAGGGATGCCATTTTGGATGATGTCATTTAAAGGAACCGTCATTCGTCTTTAGTCGTCGGTCTGGATGGATGCTCCGCGTCGGCTTGCTTCAAGATGGACCCGCTCCGCTTCGCCTGGATGAAGACTTCTGCCCGTCTGGAGGTCCTCTTCTGCCCGGATCGGATGAAGACTTCTGCCCCTCTGGAGAACCACTTGTGCCCGGCAGGGTGACGACGTCTCACGGTAGGGTGATCTTCAAGGGGTTAGTGTTAGATTTTATTAGAGTAGGGTTGGGTGTGTGGGTGGTGGGTTTTAATGTTGGGGGGGGATTTATAATTTTTTTACAGGTAAAAGAGCTGATTACTTTGGGGCAATGCCCCGCAAAAGGCCCTTTTAAGGGCTATTTGTAATTTAGTATAGGGTAGGGATTTTTATTATTTTGGGGGGATTTTTTTATTTTATTAGGGGGATTAGATTAGGTGTAATTATTTTATTTTTTCGATAATTTAGTGTTTTTTTTCCCCCCGTACTTTAGTTTATTTAATTTAATTGTATTTAATTTAGGTAATTAATTTAATTATAGTGTAGTGTTAGGTGTAATTGTAACTTAGGTTAGGATTTATTTTACAGGTAAATTTGTATTTATTTTTACTAGGTAGCTATTAAAAGGCTCATAACTATTTAATAACTATTGTACCTAGTTAAAATAAATACAAACTTGCCTGTAAAATAAAAATAAATCCTAAGCTAGCTGTTTTTCACTATTCAAATCTTTCTCTGTTCTCTCTCATTCCCTTCTTAATCACTTTGACACTTTTCCTGTTTCCCACTTTAATCCTGTCACCTCTTAGTTTTTGATCCCTCTTACTCACCTCAGCCAGATGTGTTTTATGGCTACCGAATGTCTCTTGTGTCGCTATGTGTTTTTTTATATCAAGAATTGAGAAAAAAGTTTAGGAAACCAGATACTTTTGGTGGAGTATGTGAGTGTGAGTAAGTGAATGAATGTATGTGTGTAACTATGCATGTGTGCATGTATGTGAAGCCCCAAAACAGTAGTAGTAATCATTTTAAAAATATTGAGTTAATATCAGTCTAATTTCAGGTTCTGTATTATCTGTATAAACTAGGATTATTTGTGGTGTCCTGCTATACAGATGCCGGAGGGTTAGTATTTTAATCTTTACTTGCTTATTTGTTCATGTGCTATAAAGCTATTCTTCCACCAAGGATGTGCTTGAGAAGAGGATAAGGGAGATACAGAGCTTGATGATTTAACCTACATAAAGAAAATATTATGGCTAAATTATAATACTATTACTGGTACTTTAACTATGTGTTTACCCCCCTTTGTGGGTGGAGCTGAGGGGTGGGGCTTTATTTTAAGGGGTGAGGTCTTGCGCCCCACCATCTTGAAAATTCACCAGCCGCCAATGATTTTATATATATATATACACATATATACACACACACACATATATATATATATATATACTATACTAAGTGTGTGTTTCTCTGGAGTATCATAGCCATTGCCTCCCCAGTCTCTGACCTCACCGCACGTCCACTGATATTCACTGTACACATACATACATACATACATACATACTCACTGTACACATAAATACATACTCACTGTACACATACATACTCACTGTACACATACATACTCACTGTACACATACATACTCACGGTACACATACATACATACTCGCTGTACATATACATACATACTCACTGTACACATACATACTCATTGTACACATATATACATTCTCACTCTACACATACATACCTACATACTATGGGTCATATTTTTTCAAACTCCGTATGGAGCTTGATGCCCCGTGTTTCCGTCGAGCCTTCAGGCCGCTGCTCCATAACCTGTTCGTCTGCTCTGAAGCGGCGGACAGACATTGCCAGAAATCAACCCGATCGAATACGATCGGGTTGATTGACACCCCCTGCTAGCGGCTGATTGGCCGTGAATCTACAGAAGGCAGCATTGCACCAGCAATTCACAAGAACTGCTATTGCAATGATATGCTGTCGGCATTTATCGATGTGCAGCGGACATGATCTGCTATATCGGATCATGTCCGCTCGCACAATCATAAATTGGCCCCTATATGGCAAAAGTTTTGCATAAATGTTATCCATTTACACTATAAATATAATCCTGTTAGGATAATACCAGTAGATGTTGTTGTATAAACAGACACACTAAATATCCACCAATAGATGTTGCTGTATAAACAGACACGCTAAATATCCACCAATAGATGTTGTTGTATAAACAGACATGCTAATATCCACCAATAGATGTTGTTGTATAAACAGACACACTAAATATCCACCAATAGATGTTGTTGTATAAACAGACACACTAAATATCCACCAATAGATAATGTTGTATAAACAGACACGCTAAATATCCACCAATAGATATTGTTGTATAAACAGACACGCTAAATATCCACCAATAGATATTGTTGTATAAACAGACATGCTAAATATCCACCAATAGATAATGTTGTATAAACAGACACGCTAAATATCCACCAATAGATATTGTTGTATAAACAGACACGCTAATATCCACCAATAGATATTGTTGTATAAACAGACATGCTAAATATCCACCAATAGATGTTGTTGTATAAACAGACACGCTAAATATCCACCAATAGATGTTGTATAAACAGACACGCTAAATATCCACCAATAGATGTTGTTGTATAAACAGACACGCTAAATATCCACCAATAGATGTTGTATAAACAGACACGCTAAATATACACCAATTTATGTTGTTGTATAAACAGACACACTAAATATCCACCAATTTATGTTGCTGTATAAACAGACACACTAAATATCCACCAATTGATGTTGCTGTATAAACAGACACGCTAAATATCCACCAATTGATGTTGCTGTATAAACAGACACGCTAAATATCCACCAATAGATGTTGTTGTATAAACAGACACGCTAAATATCCACCAATAGATGTTGCTGTATAAACAGACACGCTAAATATCCACCAATTGATGTTGCTGTATAAACAGACACACTAAATATCCACCAATTGATGTTGCTGTATAAACAGACACGCTAAATATCCACCAATAGATGTTGTTGTATAAACAGACACGCTAAATATCCAACAATTGATGTTGCTAGACAGTTTTATCAAACCTAACCGTAAAGTGTCAGTGTGTTAATGCGGTTGATGTATAGGCTGCTGAACAGCAAAGTCAAGTGTAACCCCATCAGTATATCCTCCTAATAAATATAATCCCACACTGGTGTTCTGTCAGATTTTGCTACCCTTTCAGTGTGCATGCGCACAATTACTGCATTCCATATATGTTGTAAAGAATGTGTTGAATGCATTGATGAATATGTGCGCTCATGCGCACTGAAAGGGTAGCAAATTCCGACAGCTAGATAGCAAGTCTTACAGACAGTTAATGAATTTAGGAGTCACCTTTAATTGTGATGATATATGGAGCTGGAAATTACTATTGGAGAAACTGTTTTGTTAAGTTTATGTACATATTGAGGGTGTGTGCGGCATGAATTCGCAGACAAGGCGTTGAGACCTAGCCGTCTGAATTTTCTACACATTCAGTGCACATGAGAGCACATACATTACCGCATTCCACACATTCTGCTTTACAACATATGTGGAATGCAGTGTCATAAGTGTGCGCATGCGCACTTACAGGGTAGCAAATTCCGATGTTCTGTCAAGAACTGCAATTCATTGAAAACTGAAAACTGACGTCACTTCCGGTGAGTCTTCTATTTTCACTCTCTATTTTGCCTATGTCTGGGGGACGCACCGCCGATCCTCTGGCATACACCCCAAGTAAACCCTGGAGAATGAGGTTTACAAGGCGGGCTTTGTCCCCCTTGAAACCCCCCAGGCGGAGGCAAAATAGATAGTGAAGATAGGCGATTACAGTGCCCATCTGATTGGTTGTGAATCCTGTCACTAACTGGACACGTACCAAAAAGATGTATGGAATCACCGGAAGTGACATCAGATTGCAGTTTTCGATGAATTGCAGTTCTCGACAGAACACCGGCGGGTAGCAAAAATCCGACAGAACACCGGCTGCATGACTTTTAATGTGGCATGCAAGATCGTAAGTGTAAATGAAATACTTTGAATATTCCAACTTTATCTAAGCCAGATATTAATAAATTACGAAAAAGAAGCTGCTTAGCACTTAAGCGGTACTGTGATTAAAACTAGATGGCGCAATGGCGTTCCACACATGTGGAAGGTACAATCGTTCACTTAGTAATCCCCATTATATCACAGGGTATTGAAAAATTGCTCCTAATGTTTTTACTTGTTACTACTGATACCAACTATGCATTATGAATTAAAAAGAGGATCCCATTTATCCTCATGTGAGCTCCCCTAACATGTTTCTCGTGACCGCTTTGTCAAAGGCGGAGCCAATGCCCGAGTTAACTGTTTATCTAGGGCAGTGTTTTTCAACCAGTGTGCCGTGGCACACTAGTGTGCCGTGAGAGATCCTCAGGTGTGCCACGGCAGACTGACAACAGTGTGACATATTTTTTTAAACTTTGCTTGTTTTTTACTCCCAGTGCAGGGGTAGTTTGTAGGAGGCATGGCATAACAGCACAATACATACAGTATGTGTGTGTTTGTGTGTATGTGTATATATATATATTGTATTAGGCTACAATGTGTGATTTTTTTTAAATTTGGGGATGGTGGTGTGCCACAGGATTTTTTAATGTAAAAAAGTGTGCCACGGCAAAAAAAAGGTTAAAAATCACTGATCTAGGGAAGGCAGTAGATGACATCAGTCACTCCTAGTGCCTCTCAATTGGATGAAATGGATGTCAATCATATGGAAAATGATGTTAAGAAATATATTGTATAGTAAAGTTGATACAATGTTATTTAAACATTGGAGAGACATTCAGTGAGAATTAAATTATGTTATAATAGTGAATATTAAGTAACTATTAGTGGTAAATTTTATATATCAAACTCAATACAAAATATACAAAAAAATATGTATATTTATAATGTGAATACAAATATGTGTGATATGATATTGGGCATGTGTTATAAATAGAGTGATTAAAAAAATTGTGAAAAAATGTTTGTGAAAAACCTTCAATAAATGATTATATTTTATTCCACTTAAAGTTATTATTAAATGCGTGTATTTAAGAATAAGAAATAACTTTTATGTACCCCACTTGTTCAACACTTTGTAACCAAACATGAAGGAAAATGTGACACATTAAATGGATGGTCATGGAAACTATTAAAGATTCCAAGAGAGGTGGTGACAAATTTCAGACTATCACGTCAAGAGATGTTTTGGATCTTTAGGCTACAGACCAAGATCTCTAAGGGGTAAAATTCAGAATACGATTTTATTAATTACTGGTGTCAGCCTAAACCTCAGAAATTTTGCACAATTAACATCGGTCTAATTTGACACTATATTGATGTAAGTTCCTTTTTGTATAGAGCCCAATATGACTTGTAGGGATCACTCCATCTTTTGTACTTATAACAAGTGGTCTATATTTAAGGAGTCAGTCACTTTATTTTATTTATTTTGTTTAAGTGAGTTCACTTTTATTATTATTATTTTTTGTAAGCATTTTTGAACATATATTATGACTCAGTTAAAAGTAAATTAAATGAATACATTATTGTAGTCTTGCTAAGGGTTTCAATGTATGCTATGAATAACCTAATGCAGCTCCATAAGGGGTTAATATTGATTACTCTGGTGTGCCTTTTTGCCCTGACCAATCAGAGAGTTGTGCAGGGCTTTTATGTAGTTTTTAATGGCTATGAGTACAGTGTCTAACCGAAACGCGTCAGCCTGTTTGTGAGGCACACAGATATGCTTATCCTATGAACGTTTAATGGAAAAATAAAAGTTATATTTTATTTAAATACATAAATGGACTCCCGGCATTCCTTTTTTTCAATTATTCTGGATTGCCAGCAGCAGCCGGTGAGTTTCTTTCTGCAGTTGAACTCTGTCACATACCAAATACCGAAGGCAAGAGGGATTCACTGCTGAGCCAGAGAGAGACCAGCTACGACATCACAGCAGCACGACACGCCCATTTGCACACAGTAGACGGACGAAGGTTCTGGGTGGCGGTCGGCAAAGCACAGAGGAGAGACGCTGGTCTGGAGCCAGCAACTGACTCGAGTAGCATACATCTTGGGGTCGTAGACAACGGAGCCTGGTAAGGCACTCTTTACTTCAATTGTGATACGATGAGTATATATGTATGACCCCTGAAACAGAGCGCCTTTTAAATGGATGGGAATGTGTGTATTTGGATAAGTGGAATATCCCAACACTGATTAATTGATACAGAGTTCATTGGTGACTGTTTGGAAAACCTTTTTGTTGATTGTGAATACTTAGGAATAAGAGCAATAGAAAATGATATCATTATTATGATAGTGTATGTGTACCAAAGTGATGATAATGACAGAATAATAAGGGAATACAGAAATAAGTTTCCCTATAAGTGACAGAATAGTCAGTAGTGAAAAGCTATATAGTGAGCATCATAAAAAACTAATATTAAGAGGTTATAATTATTTTCTCCATTACAACTTCTTGAAATATATGTGAGCAAAAATAATATCAGTTTCAAATATTCAAGGTCATTATTACTAAAACGTCTAATTCCCTATTGTCACTTGTAATTAACTTAGTCCCTCCCATCAATATATTCACTCGAGTTTTCATTTCTAGAAAACAGTAAAAGCTATTTTGTGCCTACCGTTCGGATATACAGTAGATAAATCCACTTGCATTCTGTATGTCATTAGGCTTATTCCAAATTGCCTCCTCTAATGCCTAGGGAGATTTTCTCCAATTATATCATTTTTATATTTTTTTTCTGCATTGATTTCTATGGGGGGATACGTGAACATGCACGCGATAGTCTAAGTTCTGCTTTTTGCGCTCTTCGGGTTAGCATGAAAACAGTTTACTTTTAACTCATAATACAAGCGCAACCTGACACAATTAATGCTTAAGCAGAGCGTTAAATATGTTAAATAACGTAATCTGGCCCTATATTTTTAGCACTTTTGAACATAATTTGTAATGCACATGATGGGGCATATTTATCAAGCTCCGTATGGAGCTTGATACCCCGTGTTTCCGGCGAGCCTAAAGACCGCCGCTCCATAACCTGTCCACCTGTTCTGAGGCGGCGGACAGAAATCAACACGATCAAATACGATCGGGTTGATTGACACCCCCTGCTAGCGGCCGATTAGCCGCAAATCTGCAGGGGGCGGCATTGCACCAGCAGTTCACAAGAACTGCTGGTGCAATGATAAATGCCGAGACTGTATGCTGTCGGCATTTATCAATGTGCAGCGGACATGATCCGCAATATCCGCTCATGTCCGCTCGCACCATCATAAGTAGGCCCTGATGTATGAATCTATTTTACTATCCATTTTATTCAAAATTGCTGTTAAAAAAAACAACTCTTGGACTCTTGCCAATATGAAAGAAATGAATTTATCAGGTAAGTTCTTACATAAATTATGTTTTCTTTCATGTAATTAGCAAGAGTCCATGAGCTAGTGACGTATGGAATAGTAATACCCAAGATGTGGTAGTCCACAGAAGAGTCAATAGAGAGGGAGAGATAAAATAAAAATAGCTATTTCCGCTGAGAAATTAAATCCCAAAAAAATAATAAGTTTTTCTATAAATTTCAAGAAAAAAACTTAAAACATAAGCAGAGGAATCAAACTGAAACAGCTGCCTGAAGAACTTTTCTACCAAAAACTGCTTCCGAAGAAGCAAATACATCAAAACGGTAGAATTTAGTAAATGTATGCAAAGAAGACCAAGTTTCTGCTTTGCAAATCTGATCAACTGAAGCTTCATTCCTAAAAGCCCACAAAGTGGCAACTGATCTAGTAGAATGAGCTGTAATTCTCTGAGGTGGGGCCTGATCCGACTCCAAATAAGCTTGAAGAATCAAAAGCTTTAACCAGGATGCCAAGGAAATAGCAGAAGCTTTCTGACCTTTCCTAGGACCAGAAAAAAACAACAAATAGACTAGAAGTCTTCCTGAAATCTTTAGTAGCTTCGACACAATATTTCAAAGCTCTTACCACATCCAAAGAATGTAACGATTCATCAAGAGAATTCTTAGGATTCGGACACAAAGAAGGAACAACAATTTCCCTACTAATGTTGTTAGAATTCACAACCTTATGTCAGGGTACCTGTGAATAGCATTAAATAAACTACATATATATCTATATATGAAAATTATACTATATTGAACAAATATCTGCTGTATTGAATGATTAGCTACATTAATACATTTAAAATATGCTCCAAAAATCTCAGAATAAAAACCCTGTTTCTTTTATTGCAGGCATCAGATTAAACAGAGAATTCCCAATGTGAAGAGATGTACATACAATACGTTGCTAAATGTATAGGAATTACTTCATGATATGATACTGGAGATATACTCGTGTTTGATCTCAAATTGTACATTTTCAATTATATTAAATGGGATATATATGTTGACCAGATAAGTTTATTAATACAAGAAATTATAGTATATTGAACAAACATTTTAAGGTGAGATATTAAGATGTAGCAGTATTGATAGTGAGACTGCATTTCTAGTTATCTGCTGCCCCCTCGTGGATTAAAACTGGTATGACAGCCAAACGAGTTGACTGTTTAAAACACATGCAAATCCAAATAAGCCAATCAGGGAGGCGTCTCCCAAATAACAAATCACAGACAAGCCCTGTGGTGCGTATCCAAAAAGGTTCACTAATTATTAGGATAAAAAGGGGTGGGGTGTATCACATGATATAACCTCATGCAAGAGGAAGGAAAAGGGTCTTTGCTGCTGAATTGTGACTGACAAACTCTTGCCTTGGAATCCAGTCTCTATAAAGCAAATCTGGGCCTAACTTCCTTATCCATATTGCAATACCTTTCTTCATATGAGGTGAACTTCAATTTTATCTGGTAACGTATAAAACGTTATTTCATACTATAATATTTAAATCAAAGGTATCTGGTTGCTACAGTTAAATTGCAGCTAGTAATTTAAAAGAACATATTTGGTGTTTTAAGTTATATCCATAGTCCTGTGCAGTCTTAGCTAGTCACATTAATATTAAATCATTTTACTTGCTAGATAAAGGTCTTTTGTATTTCATATCACTAAGTCAGGCTTATTATTGTAAGTAAAGTTATTTGCAGCTATATATTTATTTTAAAACTTGTTTTATGGTGACTAAATAAGAGGTTATTTCAGCTCAGATAAATTGGCATATAAATTGGATGTTAAAGTATTTTGTTATATTGTCTAACTAAGCATTGTTAAGTTAACGGTCCATACTCTGGCATTTTATTGTGGTATTTTAATGTGATTCATTGTGAGAAAGGTTAATTTTAAAGGTATATTTTTTAGGACCTGTGGTATAGAATATTATAACGGAATAAACGTGTATAATTGATTCAAAGCTAGTCTCTACTTAATACATTTCAATGTGTTTATAAATTTAACTAATCTCAAGAATTTAGGAATAAATATTAATTTCAATTGTTCCTTATATACATTTTTATTGGAGGTTATTTTAAAGAATAATATAAATAAATTATATTTATAACCCTGTTACATACTGACACTTAGGAAGAAATTTAAATGAAGTTCACAAAAAGGAGATTTATGCTTACCTGATAAATTAATTTCTTTTACGATATACAGAGTCCATGGGTTTCATCCTTTACTTGTGGGATATAATCCTCCTGCTAACAGGAAGTGGCAAAGAGCACCACAGCAGAGCTGCTATATAGCTCCTCCCTTAACTCCTCCCCCAGTCATTCGACCAAAGGTATAGGAAGAGAAAGGGAAAGAACTAACAAGGTGCAGAGGTGACTAAAGTTTATAAAAAATAAATCCTGTCTCAAAATGACAGGGTGGGCCGTGGACTCGGTATATCGTAAAAGAAATTAATTTATCAGGTAAGCATAAATTTCCTTTTCTTTTACAAGATATACCAAGTCCACGGGTTTCATCCTTTACTTGTGGGATACCAATACCAAAGCTTTAGGACACGGATGAAAGGGAGGGACAAGACAGGAACCTAAACGGAAGGCACCACTGCTTGAAGAACCTTTCTCCCAAAAATAGCTTCAGAAGAAGCAAAAGTATCAAATTTGTAAAATTTGGAAAACGTATGAAGGGAGGACCAAGTCGCAGCCTTACAAATCTGTTCAACAGAAGCATCGTTTTTAAAAGCCCAATTGGAAGTCACAGCTCTAGTGGAATGAGCCGTAATCTTTTCAGGGGGCTGCTGTCCAGCAGTCTCATATGCCAGGCGGATGATGCTTCTCAGCCAAAAAGAGAGAGAGGTAGCCATAGCTTTTTGACCCCTATGCTTCCCAGAATAAACAACAAACAGGGAAGATGTTTGACGGAAATCCTTGGTCGCTTGTAAATAAAATTTGAAAGAGCGAACCACATCCAAATTATGTAACAAACATTCCTTCTTAGAGGAAGGATTAGGACACAAGGAAGGAACCACAATTTCCTGATTAATATTCTTATTTGAAACAACCTTAGGAAGGAATCCAGGTATAGTACGTAAAACCACCTTATCAGAATGGAATATAAGATAAGGGGAATCACATTGTAATGCAGAAAGCTCAGAAACTCTTTGAGCCAAAGAAATAGCAACCAAAAGCAAAACTTTCCAAGATAACAGTTTAATATCTATGGAATGCATGGGTTCAAACGGAACCCCTTGAAGAACATTAAGAACTAAATTCAAGCTCCATGGTGGAGCAATTGCTTTAAACACAGGCTTGATTCTGATTAAAGCCTGACAAAAAGCCTGAACATCTGGGACATCTGACAGACGCTTGTGAAGCAAAATTGACAAAGCAGAAATTTGTCCCTTCAAGGAACTAGCTGATAATCCCTTCTCCAATCCTTCTTGGAAAAAAGACAAAATCCTAGGAATCCTAATCTTACTCCATGAGTAACCCTTGGATTCACACCAATAAAGATATTTATGCCATATCTTATGGTAAATATTTCTAGTAACCGGCTTGCGAGCCTGAATCAGAGTATGAATGATCGGCTCAGAGAAACCCCGCTTAGATAAAATAAAGCGTTCAATCTCCAAGCAGTCAGCTGCAGAGAAGCTAGATTTGGATGTTGGAAAGGACCTTGAATGAGAAGGTCCTTTCTCAATGGCAGTCTCCACGGTGGCAGAGACGACATGTCCACTAGATCTGCATACCAGGTCCTGCATGGCCACGCAGGCGCTATTAGAATTACAGGTGGCCCTCGGTTTACAACGGTTCAATTTGCACCGTTTCAGAATAACAACCTTTTTTTTCAGTCATGTGACTGCTATTGAAAAGCATTGAGAAGCAGTGCATTTATTAAAATAGCCAGTAGGTGGAGCTGTCCGCTTGTGTTTCAGCAAAGATATGCAAGCCAAGCAAGCTGAAATTAATCAGTTTAACCAGACCTGAGCTATCGAGCAGCTTGCAAAGAAACAAAATCTTCCTGTCTATAAATCAGTCCAGATTGGAATGCATAGAAAGAACTGTTTGCAGAAAAATGCAAGTAAAGTCTGTGTTGTGTGATTATTTTATTAGGTTTATAATGCTGTTTAGCAAATGTTTTTGTTCATTTAACTTAGTTTAATTATATATTCTGTGTTGTGTGATTATTTTATTAGGTTTATAATCCTGTTAAGAATTTAAATTCTTCATTTCAAAGCTTTATAAATAATGTATTAGTTATTACTTATGCCAATTTTGAGAGGGGCCTGGAACCTAACTCCCTCACTTCCCATTGACTTACATTATAAACTGGGTTTCAATTTACAATGGTTTCGATTTACAACCATTCCTTCTGGAACCTAACCCCGGCGTAAACTGAGGGCTACCTGTACTGAAGCTCTCTCCTGTTTGATTCTGGAAATCACACGAGGAAGGAGAGGAAAAGGTGGAAACACATAAGCCAGGTTGAACGACCAAGGTACTGCTAGAGCATCTATCAGTACAGCCTGGGGATCCCTTGACCTGGGCCCGTAACATGGAAGTTTGGCATTCTGTCGAAATGCCATCAGATCCAATTCCGGTGTGCCCCATTGATGAATCAAGGTTACAAACACCTCCGGATGGAGTTCCCACTCCCCCGGATGAAAAGTCTGACGACTTAGAAAATCCGCTTCCCAGTTTTCTACTCCTGGGATAGAGATCGCAGACAGGTGGCAAGAGTGAACCTCCGCCCATCGAATTATCTTTGATCGCTAGAGAACTCCTTGTTCCCCTCTGATGATTGATATATGCCACAGTCGTGATATTGTCCGACTGGAATCTTATGAATTTGACCGAAGCCAACTGAGGCCACGCCAGCAGCGCGTTGAATATCGCTCTCAGTTCCAGAATAGTGATTGGCAATTGAGACTCCACCTTAGTCCACACACCGGGAGCCTTCAGGGAATTCCAAACTGCACCCCAGCCCAGGAGACTGGCGTCCGTCGTTACTATTATCCAAGATGGCCTGTGGAAGCACATCCCTTGGGACAGATTATCCTGTGACAACCACCACCGAAGAGAGTCTCTGGTCTCTTGCTCCAGATTTATCTGAGGAGATAAATTCGCATAATCCCCATTCCACTGACTGAGCATGCACAGTTGTAGTGGTCTGAGATGAAAGCGAGCAAACGGGATGATATCCATTGCTGCTACCATTAGTCCGATGACTTCCATACACTGAGCCACTGATGCCGATGAATGGACTGCAGAGCTTGGCAAGTATTTAGAATCTTTGATTTTCTGACTTCTGTCAGAAATATTTTCATGTTTACCGAGTCTATCAGAGTTCCCAGGAATGGAACTCTTGTCTGTGGAACCAGTGAACTTTTTTCTACATTCACTTTCCAACCGTAAGTTCTTAGAAATGACAACACGATGTCCGTGTGAGATTTGGACAGATGACAGGTTGACGCCTGGATCAAGATTTCGCCCAGATAGGGTGCCACCGCTATGCCTCGCGGCCTGAGAACCGCTAGAAGGGACCCTAGAACCTTTGTGAAGATCCTGGGAGCCGTGGCCAACCCGAAGGGAAGGGCCACAAACTGATGTTTGTCCTGAAAGGCAAATCTTAGGAATTGATGATAGGAATGTGAAGGTACGCATCCTTCAGGTCCACAGTGGTCATATATTGACGCTCCTGGATCATTGGCAAAAATTGTACGAATGGTCTCCATCTTGAAAGATGGGACTCTAATCTAAAATTGGTCTGAAGGTTCCCTCTGTTTTGGGAACCATGAATAGATTTGAGTAGAACCCCTGCCCCTATTCCAGTTCTGGAACTGGGCAAATTACACCCATTGTGTAAAGGTCTTTTGCACAGCGTAAGAAACGCCTCTCTTTTTGTCTGGTCTACAGACAGACGTGAAAGATGAAATCTCCCCTTGGGAGGAAATCATTGAATTCCAGCTGGTACCCCTGGGTCACAATTTCCAATGCCCAGGGATCCTGTACATCCCTTGCCCAAGCCTGAGCAAAGAACGAGAGTCTGCCCCCTACTAGATCCGGTCCCTGATCAGGGGCTGCCCCTTCATGCTGCCTTGGTAGCAGCAGTGGGCTTCTTGGCTTGTTTACCTTTATTCCAGGCCCGGTTAGGTCTCCAGACTGACTTGGATTGAGCAAAGTTCAATTCCTGCTTAGTGGAGGAAGAGGAAGCAGAGGATACTCCTTTAAAATGCAGAGGATACTCCTTTAAAATTTCGAAAGGAACGAAAATCATTTTGTTTACCCCTCATCTTGAGGGACTTGTCCTGAGGTAGGGCGTGCCCCTTACCTCCAGTAATGTCAGAGATTATTTCCCTCAGCTCAGGCTCGAATAGGGTCTTACCTTTGAAGGGAATAGTTAAAAACTTAGATTTAGACGATACGTCAGCAGACCACGACTTTAGCCATGACACTCTGCACGCCAGAATGGCATGCGTTTTTCGCTGCTAATTTGCAATTTGAAAAGCAGCATCAGTAATAAATGAATTGGCTAATTTAAGAGCCTATATTCTGTCTAAAATGTCCTCTAAAGGTGTCTCTACCTTCAGAGACTCTTCCAGGGAGTCAAACCAAAAGGCAGCTGCAGTAGTTACTGGAACAATGCAGGCTGTAGGCTGTAAGAGAAAAACCCTGGTGAACAAATAGTTTCTTTAGAAGACTGGGCTTTTTAACAACATCTAAATTCACCTGGAGAATATGCATACACTGCATCATCACTCCCCACTAGTTTCACGATCTATATTTATTCAGACTGGTCATACTATCTAACTACTTGAGTTTCAGTCTCTAGCACATCAGGTTTGATACAAGCTTTGTAACTGTGCACCCCAACCAATTATTTCGATATTAACCCACACTCCACTCTATCCAATATTACCAGACCTCTAATCCTACTGTAATCCATTTAGTGGTTTACATATGACTATGTAGGACAACTATTTAGTTTCAACCCTCTCATTTTTATGTATTTACACCAGCAGTGGAACAACACAAGTGTATCCAGTATTATATAATTTATTCACAACTGTGAATTCAACTACTGACTCACTGGATCATTTAAATTCGTGATTTTCTCTCTCTTTGGAATTTTAATGTATGAATGATGTTGTAGTTCTCAATATATTTTAATTGTCTAAATAAAAGTTATATTTTAAATTTATCAGTGTAGTACAAACCTCTAGTCTGGGCAGCAGAGTGCTAGAAGTGCACACTTTCCAGTGAAACTTCCTTGGTTTCACTAATTTGCAGTATATAACGGTATAGATTGGCCAGTGGCCACCACAATATTAGTTCTAAATTATTGCATCATTCTTGGCTATAGCGCAGAACTCTCTAGGCATTAAAATTAAAAATTACTCTCCTCTCCACTACTCTTATGCAAAATTTGCCCGCAGACGTTATTTTGGGCAACGACTTAAGGGAGCTGACTTCAGCGTTTGCACCCTGCACCTCCCCACAAGCAGCACTGCCCGTGGTTACCCAACAACATGCCCACACCAACGCACTGGCTGATCACTCTGAGGCTCAGGTAAGCAATCACCCCCCTAATGTCTCTTGGGCCCCTCCACTAGAGTTTGGTAGCGAAGTGGCCACTGACCCCTCGTTGCAAGTATATAGGGATAAGGTAGACCAGAATCAGGCGGGGTTGGAAGGAGAGAGGTACGGTTGGGACAAGGGGTTACTGTACAGGTATGCAGAGAAGATAGTGGCTGGATCTATTCCCCTGTCCGTTCAGCAGTTAATAGTACCTCAGAGGTATAGACGAGAACTGCTACGGGTTGCCCACGATATTCCGCTGTCAGGCCACCTAGGAGTTAGTCAGACGAAGCACCGCCTAACTCAGAATATCTTTTGGCCAGGGATCACCAAAGATATTAGGCAGTATTGCCAGACGTGTGACACCTGCCAACGAGTAGGGATAAGAGGAGACCGATATAAGGTGAAGCTACACTCCCTCCCCATAATAGAGGAGCCTTTTAGTAGAGTGGTGGTGGACCTCATTGGCCCCCTAGCCAAGCCTAGCCCCTCGGGGAAGAGGTATATACTCACGGTCGTGGATTATGCCACCCGATATCCCGAGGCGGTGGCTCTGGCTAATATTCATGCCGAGACCGTGGCGGATGCCCTCATCAAAATCTTCTCCCGCATGGGATTTCCCTGGGAGATTATTTCGGACCGGGGCACCCAGTTTACGGCCGAGATTACCCACCAGTTGTGGAGAGCATGTGGGGTGAAACCCATTGTAAATTCCGCTTATCACCCCCAGTCTAATGGGCTCTGTGAACGGTTTAACGGAACACTGAAACAGATGCTCCGCATTTTCATAGATACCCAGAAGAACTGGGAGCGGTTTCTACCCCATCTGCTTTTTGCCTACCGGGAGGTATCTCAGGAGTCCACAGGGTTCTCTCCCTTTGAATTATTATTCGGAAGGAGGGTACGGGGTCCCCTAGACTTAATCCGAGAGCATTTTTGAGGGGGAAGTCACTAGTGACGGTACTCTTATCGTACCATATGTGCTGGAGTTTAGGGAGCGCCTGGAGGCCCTGACTCGGACCGTCCGCTCCAACCTTCAGGCGGCTCAAACCCGTCAGTGCCGTTGGTATGATAGGGGCGCCAGGGACCGCCGTTTTCAGACTGGGCAGAAGGTGCTAATCTTAAAACCGGTCAAAAATGATAAACTGCAGGCCTCCTGGCAGGGCCCATACAAGGTGGTGGAACAAATCTGTGACACCACCTATGTGATCGGCCCATGTACTGGAGCAGGCAGTAGACGCATGCTCCATGCAAATATGTTGAAGCCGTACCATGAACGCGCAGAGGAGGTGAATGCTATTTGCGCCCCTGCCGCGGACAACGCAGACAGTTTACCTCTTCCCGACCTCCTAGGAATGAAGAACCAGAACGAAGGTCTGGGAGAAGTACAATTGGGTGAGCGGTTAAGTCCTCGGGAACGAGCTCAAATAGCAGAGCTACTGCAGGAAAAGAGAGACACGTTCTCCAACGTGCCTGGATATACCCGACTGGCCACCCATAGGGTAGAAACCCCAAGTCACCTCCCCATGCGTCAACCTCCTTACCGCATACCAGAATCGGTGAGAGAACATATGCGGAAGGAGATTGACGAGATGCTACAGTTAGGAGTGATTGAGCACTCGGACAGCCCCTAGGCCTCGCCGGCGGTTCTAGTGCCGAAGCGGGACGGCACAACCCGCTTCTGCGTAGACTACTGGAAACTTAATTATAAAACCGTCTCTGACGCCTACCCTATGCCCCGGATAGATGAGCTCCTGGATAAAATGGCTCGAGGCCAGTACCTCACCACCATAGATCGGTGTAAGGGGTACTAGCAGATCCCACTAGCCGAGGATGCCATCCCCAAATCAGCGTTCGTCACCCCGTTTGGCCTGTACCAATTCAAGGTCATGCCATTTGGGATGAAGAACGCTCCGGCTACTTTCCAGCGAATGGTAGATTGGCTACTGGATGGGTCCCAAGAGTACGCATGCGCCTATTTAGACGACATAGCTATATTTAGCAGCTCCTGGGATGAGCATTTGAACCATATAGGGGCGATCCTAGATCGCATTAGGGAGGCAGGATTAACCCTTAAGCCTAGCAAATGTCATATAGGGATGGCGGAGGTCCAGTACCTAGGGCACTGAGTAGGTAGCGGGTAGCAGAAGCCCGAACCGGCCAAGGCAGAGGCCGTAGCCAAGTGGCCCACTCCCCGTACCAAGACCCAAGTGCTAGTCTTTCTAGGTACCGCAGGCTATTATAGGAAGTTCGTACCTAATTATAGTACCCTAGCCAAACCCCTCACCAACCTCACCCGTAAAAACCTTCCTAAGATTGTTACCTGGAGCCCAGAGTGTGAACAAGCATTCCAAGAACTGAAAAACACTCTCGTAAATGCCCCTATCCTTGCTGCCCCGGATCCAACTAAACGCTTTCTCGTCCATACAGACGCTTCTATGTTTGGATTGGGAGCCCTGCTGAGCAAAGTCGGGGCTGATGGCGGTGAGCATCCTGTGGCCTACCTAAGTAGGAAACTGTTACCCCGAGAAGTTAGCTACGCCGCTATCGAAAAGGAATGCCTGGCTGTGGTGTGGGCCCTCCAGAAACTTCAGCCATATCTATATGGACAACAATTTTCCCTGCTCACAGATCACAACCCGTTGGTGTGGCTGAACAGGGTATCTGGAGACAATGCCCGGCTGTTGTGCTGGAGTTTGGCGCTGCAGCCGTTTGACTTAACAATCCATTACCGACCTGGGAAGCAAAACGGCAACGCCGACGGGTTGTCCAGACAAACTGAACTTGAACCTTGATCTGTGAACACTCCTCCGGACCTCCCCAAGCCAATCCATTGGGATCAGACTGGGTATGCCGGCTTGGTTCTGGGGGAGCATTGTGGCAAACCTCGCCACTTATGAACTATGCAGGAATTGTTATTTAGGCTTATGGTTAAAATGTATGTTAAACTGTATGTTACTGTTTAAACTCCCTGCTGTTTCAGTTGGGAAACCCCTTGTAGGGGAGACTGTTTTTAAAAAGTGTTTGTTTTTGCGGTTGAAGAAAAAGTCATTGACTCCCAAGCTATGTGTCATCTAGTTCTTGGTGGAAAGGGGTTATTATTACAATTACCAAGAGTAGTTATTTGCTTGTCTCTGCCTACCCAAAAGATATTACAGATCCTACTGCCTCTCTGCTACAATTACCAAGAGTAGTTACTTGCTTGTCTCTGCCTACCCAAAAGATATTACAGATCTTTCGAAACAGCGAGAGTGCTGACAACTGTTGGAAAAGCGCTGTTCCGAAAGTTGTCAGCACTTCTGCTGTTCCGAGAGTTGTCAGCACTTCTGCTGTTCCGAGAGTTGTCAGCACTCGTGCTGTTCCGACAGTTGTCAGCACTTCTGCTGTTCCGACAGTTGTCAGCACTCGCGCTGTTCCGACAGTTGTCAGCACTCGCGCTGTTCCGACAGTTGTCAGCACTCGCGCTGTTCCGACAGTTGTCAGCACTCGCGCTATTCCGACAGTTGTCAGCACTCGCGCTATTCCGACAGTTGTCAGCACTTGTGCTGTTCCGAGAGTTGTCAGCACTCGGGCTGTCACGAGAGTTGTCAGAACTCACTCTGTTCCGACAGTTGTCAGCACTCGCGCTGTTCCGCGATGCACATGCGCGATCTGCTGAAGCAGCATCTGTGTGTATGTGTATTTCTGTGAATATAGGTCTATCTGTGTTTCTGTCTGTGTGTATCTGTTCCGAGAGTTGTCAGCATTCGTGCTGTTCTGAGAGTTGTCAGAACTCGCGCTGTTCCGACAGTTGTCAGCACTCGTGCAACTCTCAGAAAAGCGCGAGTGCTGACAGCTGTCGGAAAAGCGCGAGTGCTGACAACTCTCAGAACAGCGCGAGTGCTGACAACTGTCGGAACAGCGCGAGTGCCGACAACTCTCTGAACAGCGCGAATGCTCACAACTCTCGGAACAGCGCGACTGCTGACAACTCTCAGAACAGTGCGAATGCTGACAACTCTCAGAACAGCGCGAATGCTGACAACTCTCAGAACAGAGCGAATGCTGGCAACTCTCGGAACAGCACGAATGCTGACAACTCTCAGAACAGCGCGAATGCTGACAACTCTCGGAACAGATACACACAGACAGAAACACAGATAGACCTATATTCACAGAGACACACAAACACACAGACGTACAGATGTACAGACATACATACACACACACATTCATTGGTGCCCTTCCCAGTCAAACACTTTACCTAATTCCTTTTTAAACTATTTAAAACCTTTTTAATAATATCAAAATATTTATTTTTATTAAAACGTGCATGTGCGAGTATAATAGTTCATTTAATATGTTTTGGATGTGTTTTGTGAAAGTGTTTTTTTTTTTTAACCCTTTCAGGTCTCAAGTTGAACTAAATATTCTAACGCACTTCCAGCATGTGTTCGAGCACAACCTTTAACTTGTAATATGAGTGCTATTTAGCGCAGTCGCGATATCCATTGAAAGTATAGGTTGCGCTAGAGTGACGTTTGCAACGCTAACCCTTCTCTGGTAAATGGGATTTACCATGGACTTGTAATATCCAGTTTCACACTAATGTTCCAGCAATATTGTAATCTGGCCTAAATGGTTTTAGATGATTTCCGTTCCCTATTGAAATTAGGAAAACAAGTAGCAGACGGCAGTGTCGCTAATCACACAGAGTCTGCAGAGCATGCATTAACATTATATTTATTGTGACCACTTTCTATCATTTTTAGTATTTGCAGAGTTGTGACATAAATAACTCTCGCTCTGCATGAAATTTCCACTACACTTGTTATTACACCAATGAAGTAAGTGTTTGTGTGTGTACACCGCAGAGTCAGATGTTTTACAGTTTATTGTGTAACTATGTACTTATTGTGTAACTATGTACTTATTGTGTAACTATGTAATTACATAACCCTGGTCCTACCCCGCTTATTGTGTAACTATGTAATTATTGTGTAACTATGTACTTACATAGCCCTGGTCCTACCCCGCTTATTGTGTAACTATGTACTTACAAAACCCTGGTCCTGCCTAGCTTATTGTGTAACTATGTAATTATTGTGTAACTATGTACTTACATAACACTGGTCCTACCCCGCTTATTGTGTAACTATTTACTTATTGTGTAACTATGTACTTATTGTGTAACTATGTACTTATTGTGTAACTATGTACTTATTGTGTAACTATGTACTTATTGTGCAAGTATGTACTTATTGTGCAACTATATACTTATTGTGTAACTATGTACTTACATAACACTGGTCCTACACCGCTTATTGTGTAACTATGTACTTATTGTGTAACTATATACTTACATAACACTGGTCCTACACCGCTTATTGTGTAACTATTTACTTATTGTGTAACTATGCACTTATTGTGTAACTATGCACTTATTGTGTAACTATGCACTTATTGTGTAACTATGCACTTACATAGCCCTGGTCCTACCCCGCTTATTGTGTAACTATGTACTTATTGTGTAACTATGTACTTATTGTGTAACTATGTACTTATTGTGTAAGTATGTACTTATTGTGCAACTATATACTTATTGTGTAACTATGTACTTACATAACACTGGTCCTACACCGCTTATTGTGTAACTATGTACTTATTGTGTAACTATATACTTACATAACACTGGTCCTACACCGCTTATTGTGTAACTATTTACTTATTGTGTAACTATGCACTTATTGTGTAACTATGCACTTATTGTGTAACTATGTACTTATTGTGTAACTATGTACTTACATAGCCCTGGTCCTACCCCGCTTATTGTGTAACTATGTACTTATTGTGTAACTATGTACTTACAAAATCCTGGTCCTGCCCAGCTTATTGTGTAACTATGTACTTATTGTGTAACTATGTACTTACATAACACTGGTCCTACACCGCTTATTGTGTAACTATGTACTTATTGTGTAACTATGTAATTACATAACCCTGGTCCTACCCCGCTTATTGTGTAACTATGTACTTATTGTGTAACTATGTACTTACAAAACCCTGGTCCTGCCCAGCTTATTGTGTAACTATGTACTTATTGTGTAACTATGTACTTACATAACACTGGTCCTACACCGCTTATTGTGTAACTATGTACTTATTGTGTAATTATGTACTTATTGTGTAATTATGTACTTATTGTGTAACTATGTACTTACATGACCCTGGTCCTACCCCGCTTATTGTGTAACTATGTACTTACATAGCCCTGGTCCTACCCCGCTTATTGTGTAACTATGTACTTACATAACCCTGGTCCTACCCTGCTTATTGTGTAACTATGTACTTATTGTGTAACTATGTACTTACATAGCCCTGGTCCTACCCCACTTATTGTGTAACTATGTACTTATTGTGTAACTATGTACTTACATAGCCCTGATCCTACCCCGCTTATTGTGTAACTATGTACTTATTGTGTAACTATGTACTTACAAAACCCTGGTCCTGCCCAGCTTATTGTGTAACTATGTACTTATTGTGTAACTATGTACTTACATAACCCTGGTCCTACCCTGCTTATTGTGTAACTATGTACTTATTGCGTAACTATGTACATACAAAGCCCTGGTCCTAGACTGCTTATTGTGTAACTATGTACTTATTGTGTAACTATGTACTTATTGTGTAACTATGTACTTACCTAACCATGGTCCTACACCGCTTATTGTGTACCTATGTACTTATTATGTAACTATGTACATAAATAACCCTGGTCCTGCCCTGCTTAATGTGTAACTATGTACTTACATAACCCTGGTCCTGCCCTGCTTAATGTGTAACTATGTACTTACATAACCCTGGTCCTGCCCTGCTTATTGTGTAACTATGTACTTACATAACCCCGGTCCTACTCCAATTATTGTGCAACTTTGTACATATTGTGTAACTATGTACTTAAATAGCCCTGGTCCTACCCCGCTTATTGTGTAACTATGTACTAACATAACCCTGGTCCTGCCCTGCTTATTGTGTAACTATGTACTTACATAGCCCTACTTATTGTGTAACTATGTACTTACATAGCCCTAGTCCTACCCCGCTTATTGTGTAACTATGTACTTATTGTGTAACTATGTACTTACATAGCCCTGGTCCTACCCCGCTTATTGTGTAACTATTTACTTACATAGCCCAACTTATACACCACTTATTGTGTAACTATGTACTTACATAACCCTGGTTCTATCCCGCTTATTGTGTAACTATGGACTTATTCTGCAACTATGTACTTATTGTGTAACTATGTATTTACATAACCCTGGTCCTATCCCGCTTATTATGTAACTATGAACTTATTGTGTAACTATATACTTATTGTGTAAATATGTACTTACATAGCCTTAGTTCTACCCCACTTATTGTGTAACTATGTACATACATAACTCTGGTCCTACCCTGCTTATTGTGTAACTATGTACTTATTGTGTAACTATGTACTTACATAGCCCTGGTCCTACCCCGCTTATTGTGTAACTATGTACTTATTGTGTAACTATGTACTTACATAACTCTGGTCCTACCCTGCTTATTGTGTAACTATGTACTGATTGTGTAACTATGTACTTACATAGCCCTGGTTCTACCCCGCTTATTGTGTAACTATGTACTTATTGTGTAACTATGTACTTATTGTGTAACTATGTACATACATAAACCCTGGTCCTACCAGCTTATTGTGTAACTATGTACTTATTGTGTAACTAAATACTTACATAGCCCTTGTCCTACCCTGCTTATTGTGTAACTATGTACTTACAAAACCCTGGTCCTACCCGCTTATTGTGTAACTATTTACTTATTGTGTAACTATGTACTTATTGTGTAATTATGTACTTACATAGCCCTGGTCCTACCCTGCTAATTGTGTAACTATGTACTTATTGTGTAATTATGTACTTACATAGCTCTTGTCCTACCCCGCTTATTGTGTAACTATGTACTTATTGTGTAACTATGTACTTACATAACCCTGGTCCTGCCCTGCTTATTGTGTAACTATGTACTTATTGTGTAACTATGTACTTATTGTGTAACTATGTACTTACATAACCCTGGTCCTACCCCGCTTAGTGTGTAACTTTTTACTTATTGTGTAACTATGTACTTACACAATAAGCTGGGTAGGACCAGGGTTTTGTAAGTACATAGTTACACAATAAGTACATAGTTACACAATAAGCAGGGTAGGACCAGGGTTATGTAAGTACATAGTTACACAATAAGCAGGGAAGAACCAGGGCTATGTAAGTACATAGTTACACAATAAGTACAAAGTTACACACTAAGCGGGGTAGGACCAGGGTTATGTAAGTACATAGTTACACAATAAGTACATAGTTACACAATAAGTACATAGTTACACAATAAGCAGGGCAGGACCAGGGTTATGTAAGTACATAGTTACACAATAAGCGGGGTAGGACCAGAGCTATGAAAGTACATAATTACACAATAAGTACATAGTTACACAATTAGCAGGGTAGGACCAGGGCTATGTAAGTACATAATTACACAATAAGTACATAGTTACACAATAAGTAAATAGTTACACAATAAGCGGGTAGGACCAGGGTTTTGTAAGTACATAGTTACACAATAAGCAGGGTAGGACAAGGGCTATGTAAGTATTTAGTTACACAATAAGTACATAGTTACACAATAAGCTGGTAGGACCAGGGTTTATGTATGTACATAGTTACACAATATGTACATAGTTACACAATAAGCTGGGTAGGACCAGGGTTTTGTAACTATGTACATATTGTGTAACTATGTACTTACAAAACCCTGGTCCTACCCAGCTTATTGTGTAACTATGTACTTATTGTGTAACTATGCACTTATTGTGTAACTATGTACTTATTGTGTAACTATGTACTTATTGTGTTATAGATAAGCTTTGTATGCCGTTTGGCGTCAGCTCTCAGTAGTGCCATTACTTACCTGAAGGGCGGGCTTCAATGATAAAGCCTGTGGTTGGTCGCTCCCCAGAGGAGCCCTCAGACCACTGGAGAGTGAGGCTTGAGGATGACTTGCTGATAGACACTTGTTGAGGGGACCCAGGGGAACCTGAAAGTGAGAAGGAGGAACACAGAGGGTATAAGGAACGCACAGTTTGTAGATTTATTGCACCAGAGAAGACTCTTGTGATACAATGCTCTGCACACACATATAATATAATACTGACCGCACACACACATATAATACTGACCGCACACACACATATAATATAACACTGACCGCACACACACACATAATATAATACTGACCGCACACACACATATAATATAATACTAACCGCACACACACATATAATATAATACTAACCGCACACACACATATAATATAACACTGACCGCACACATATAATATAATACTAACCGCACACATATAATATAATACTGACCGCACACACACATATAATATAATACTGACCGCACACACACATATAATATAACACTGACCGCACACACACACATAATATAATACTAACCGCACACACACATATAATATAATACTAACCGCACACACACATATAATATAACACTGACCGCACACACACACATAATATAATACTAACCGCACACATATAATATAATACTGACCGCACACACACATATAATATAACACTGACCGCACACACACATATAATATAATACTAACCGCACACACACATATAATATAATACTGACCGCACACACACACATAATATAATACTAACCGCACACACACATATAATATAATACTAACCGCACACACACACATAATATAATACTAACCGCACACACACATATAATATAATACTAACCGCACACACACATATAATATAACACTGACCGCACACACACATATAATATAATACTAACCGCACACACACATATAATATAACACTGACCGCACACACACATATAATATAATACTAACCGCACACACACATATAATATAACACTGACCGCACACACACATATAATATAATACTAACCGCACACACACATATAATATAATACTGACCGCACACACACACATAATATAATACTGACCACACACACATATAATATAATACTAACCGCACACACACATATAATATATTGGCTGATGCAATCAGCCAATAGGATTGAGCTTGCATTCTATTGGCTGACTGGAACAGCCAATAGAATGCGAGCTCAATCCTATTATCCTATTGGCTGATAGGATTGAACTTCAATCCTATTGGCTGATCCAATTGGCTGATTGCATCAGCCAATAGGATTTTTCCTACCTTAATTCCGATTGGCTGATAGAATCCTATCAGCCAATCGGAATTCAAGGGACGCCATCTTGGATGACGTCATTTAAAGGAACCTTCATTCGTCGGGAGTCATCGGAAGAAGAGGATGCTCCGTGTCAGCTGGCTTCAAGATGGACCCGCTCCGCTCCGGATGGATGAAGATAGAAGATGCCAGCTGAATGAAGACTTCTTCCCGTCTAGATGTCCTCTTCTGCCCGGATCGGATGAAGACTTCTGCCCCTCTGGAGGACCACTTGTGCCCGGCTGGGTGAAGACATCTCAAGGTAGGGTGATCTTCAAGGGGTTATTGTTAGGTTTTATTAAGGGGGGATTGGGTGGGTTTTAAAGTAGGGTTGGGTGTGTGGGTGGTGGGTTTTAATGTTGGGGGGGTATTGTTTTTTTCTTTTTACAGGTAAAAGAGCTGATTACTTTGGGGCAATGCCCCCCAAAAGGCCCTTTTAAGGGCTATTTGTAATATAGTATAGGGTACGGAATTTTATTATTTTGGGGGGCTTTTTTATTTTATTAGGGGGATTAGAGTAGGTGTAATTAGTTTAAAATTCTTGTAATTATTTTTTTATTTTTCGTAATTTAGTTTATTTAATTTAATTGTAATTAATTGTAGTAAGTTTAGGGAATTAATTTAATTATAGTGTAGTGTTAGGTGTAATTGTAACTTAGGTTAGGGATTATTTAACAGGTAAATTTGTATTTATTTTAACTAGGTAGCTATTAAATAGTTAATAACTTTTGTACCTAGTTAAAATAAATACAAAGTTGCCTGTAAAATAAATATAAACCCTAAGCTAGCTACAATGTAACTATTAGTTATATTGTAGCTAGCTTAGGGTTTATTTTATAGGTAAGTATTTAGTTTTAAATAGGAATAATTTATTTAATTGTAGTTATTTTATTTAGATTTATTTCAATTACATTTAAGTTAGGGGGTTGTTAGGGTTAGACTTAGATTTAGGGGTTAATAACTTTATTATAGTGGCGGCGACGTTGGCGACGTTAGATTAGGGGTTAATACATTTAATATAGTTGCAGCGACTTTGGGGGTGCAGAGTAGGGGTTAATAAATATAATGTAGGTGTAAGCGATGTTGGGGGCAGCAGATTAGGGGTTCATAAGTATAATGTAGGTGGCGGCGGTGTCCGGAGCGGCAGATTAGGGGTTAATAAGTGTAGTATTAGGGGTGTTTAGACTCGGGGTTCATGTTAGGGTGTTAGGTGTAGTCATTAAAAGTGTTTCCCCATAGGACTCAATGGGGCTACGTTAGGAGCTGAACGCTGCTTTTTTGCAGGTGTTAGACTTTTTTTCAGCCGGCTCAACCCCATTGTTTACTATGGTGAAATCGTGCACGAGCACGTTTAGCCAGCTTACCGCTATCGTAAGCAACGCTGGTATTGAGGTTAGATGTGGAGCTAAATTTTGCTCTCCGCTCACTTTTTAGAGGCTAACGCCGGGTTGAAAAAAACCTGTAATACCAGCGTTGTTTGCAGGTGGCGGTGAGCTGGAACTGAGCATTAGCAACGCACGGCCTTACCGACAAAACTCGTAATCTAGCCGATAGTAAATAACATGTTACCTTTGGGGGGTCCAGCGGTAATATTGGCCTGTAGTTCTGGTCCAAAGCTGACGGTCTTTGCCTGCACCTGGACGTTGTATGTCACTCCCTTTGTGAGATCTCGTACCTTCAGCCACCGCTGCTTGTTCCCCTTTATATCAACTGCCACCACTTTACTGACCCCTGGGGATGGAACAAGAGGTCATGAGCAGCAGCATTAGTCTACTGGGAAATAAGGAACAGGTTCTCAGTGTCTGAGACAGTCTAGCAATAACTGCAGCTAATTTGTGCTAATGGACAATTGTCATCACATATAAAGGTAATTAGAGTCTAATTATGATAAGTGGAAATAAAATCATACAGCACATCAGTGAGATTACCTACAGAAAGTGCAGAAACAGGTTACAAGTAAGAGTGGGCACTGCACCCCAATATACAGCCCTCTGGGGAAAGCTTCTTACAAATACAGGGATGTGCACACAATTACACATCTATAGCCTGACACACACACACCTATAGCCTGACACACACACACCTATAGCCTGACACACACACACCTATAGCCTGACACACACACCTATAGCCTGACACACACACCTATAGCCTGACATACACACCTTTAGCCTGACACACACACACACCTATCGCCTGACACACACACACCTATAGCCTGACACACACATACACACACCTATAGCCTGACACACACACACACACACCTTTAGCCTGACACACACACCTATAGCCTGACACACACATACACACACCTATAGCCTGACACACACACACACACACACACACACACCTTTAGCCTGACACACACACCTATAGCCTGACACACACACACACCTATAGCCCGACACACACACACACCTATAACCATAAACACACCTATAGCCTGACACACACCTATAGCCTGACACACACCTATAGCCCGACACACACACACCTATAGCCCGACACACACACACCTATAGCCCGACACACACACACCTATAGCCCGACACACACACACCTATAGCCCGACACACACACACACCTATAGCCCGACACACACACACCTATAGCCTGACACACACACAGGTAGCCAGATAAAGAGCTAGCCTCACAATCACATAGCCTGGTACACAGATATACACACATATAGACTTGAACACATATATAAACACACACACCTATAGCCTGACACATACACACCTATAGCCTGACACATACACACACACCTATAGCCTGACACATACACACACACCTATAGCCAGACACATACACACACACCTATAGCCAGACACATACACACACACCTATAGCCTGACACATACACACCTATAGCCTGACACATACACACCTATAGCCTGACACATACACACCTATAGCCTGACACATACACACCTATAGCCTGACACCCACACCCCTATATCCTGACACAAACACATCTATAGCCTGACACACACAACCACCCCTCTATATCCTGATACACACACACCTATAGCCTGACACATACACACCTATAGCCTGACACCCACACCCTTATATCCTGACACAAACACACCTATAGCCTGACACACACAACCACCCCTCTATATCCTGATACACACACACCTATAGCCTGACACACAAACACACCTATAGCCTGACACACACCTAAAGCCTTGCACAGACACACCTGCCAGATAAACAGCTAGCCTCACAATCCTATAACCTTGCACACACATACAAACATCTACAGCATGGTACACATATATAAACACACACCTATAACCTGAAACACACACTTAACCCACACACCTGTAATGAGATAAACATATATACAGGTGGCCCTCGTTTTACAACGGTTCAATTTACACCGTTTCAGAATAACAACCTTTTTTTCCAGTCATGTGACTGCTATTGAAAAGCATTGAGAAGCAGTGCATTTATTAAAATAGCCAGTAGGTGGATCTCTCCGCTTGTGTTGCAGCAAAGCAAAGCAAGCTGAAATTAAGCAGTTAAACCAGACCTGAGCTATCAAGCAGATTTCAAAGGAACAAGATCTTCCTGTCTATAAATTAGTCCAAATTGGAATGCATAGAAAGAACTGTTTGCAGAAAAATGCAAGTGAAGTCTGTGTTGTGTGATTATTTTATTAGGTTTATAATGCTGTTTAGCAAATGTTTTCGTTCATTTAACTTAGTTTAATTATATATTCTGTGTTGTGTGATTATTTTATTAGGTTTATAATGCTGTTTAGCATTTAAAGTCTTCATTTCCAAGCTTTAAAAATCATGTATTAGGTGTTACTTATGACAATTTTGAGAGGGGCCTGGAACCTATCTCCCTCACTTCCCATTGACTTACATTATAAACTGGGTTTCAATTTACAACGGTTTCAATTTACAACCATTCCTTCTGGAACCTAACCCCAGCGTAAACTGAGGGCTACCTGTATATATATATATATTTATCTCTTTCTCTCTCTCTCTTTCAGAAATTGTAGAAGGATCTTCGGGGTTAGTCTTAGTAATTATTATTTCTTTCTTTCTTTCTTTTTTTTTAAAGGGTTTATTGGGTGGGTTTGGGCTGAAAGAGCTAAATGCCCTTTTAAGGGCAATGCCCATCCAAATGCCATTTCAGGGCAATGGGGAACTTAGTTTTTTTTAGATAGGATTTTATTTGAGGGGTTTGGGTGTGTTTTGGTTTTTTTAAAGTTAAAAGAGCTGATTTCTTTGGGGCAATGCCCCGCAAAAGGCCCTTTTAAGGGCTATTGGTAGTTTAGTTCAGGCTAGGGTTTTTTTTTATTTTGGGGGGGGGGGGGGCTTTTTTATTTTGATAGGGCTATTAGATTAGGTGTAATTAGTTTAAATATCTTGTAATTTGTTTTTTATTTTGTGTAATTTAGTGTTTTTTTTGTAATTTATTTAATTGTAGTGTAAGGTTAGGTGTTAGTGTAACTCAGGTTAGGTTTTATTTTACAGTTAACTTTGTATTTATTTTAACTAGGTAGTTAGTAAATAGTTAATAACTATTTAATAACTATTCTACCTAGTTAAAATAAATACAAACTTAGCTGTGAAATAAAAAGTAAACCTAAGATAGATACAATGTAACTATTAGTTATATTGTAGCAAGCTTAGGGTTTATTTTATAAGTAAGTATTTAGTTTTACATAGGAATTATTTAGTTAATGATAGTAATTTTTATTTAGATTTATTTTAATTATATTAAAGTTAGTGGGTGTTAGGGTTAGATTTAGGGTTAGGTTTAGGGGTGAATAAATTTAGTCTAGTGGCAACGATTTTGGGGGCAGCAGATTAGGGGTTAATAACAGTAATGTAGGTTGCAGTGATGTTAGGGACAGCAGATTAGGGGTTAATAATATTTAACTAGTGTTTACGATGCGGGAGTGGGGCGGTTTAGGGATTAATATGTTTATTCTAGTGTCGGCAGCGGCAAATTAGGGGTTAATAATTTTATTTTAGTGTTTGCGATGCGGGAGGGCCTCGGTTTAGGGGTTAATAGGTAGTTTATGGGTGTTAGTGTACTTTTTAGCACTTTAGCTATGAGTTTTATGTTACGGCTTTGTAACATAAAAGCCATAACTACTGACTTTCAGTTTACGGTATGGATCTTGTAGTTATGGGCTGTACCGCTCACTTTTTGGCTGGACAGGCAAACTTGTAATACCGGCGCTATGGAAGTCCCATTGAAAAATGACTTTTTGAAAGCTGCGGTAATTATGTTGCGTGACGGCAAAAAAAGTGTGCGTTTCATATATACCTGCAAGACTTGTAATAGCAGTGGTAGTGAAAAAGCAGCGTTATGAGGCTTTTTCACCCATAACGCTAAACTCGTAATCTAGCCAATAGTTAATACTCTTCTTTCTTCAGTCTGATTCAAAACGCTCACATGCATATATTCTTGTTAAAATGGTAATAAAGTTATTGTAAGCTCAAACCAGCGTGTGGCGGTCTTCTGTGCAGACACGGGTCAGATATAAATGGCCTTAATTAACCTCAGTAGATCCTTGCAACCAACCATATGTAAATGCACCTAAGTCCAGGTAGATCATTAAATAGCCTCAGTTGATCCCCATGCATGCAAACTCCCATAGCGTGCATAGACAAAGCAGAAGAAATAAACAAACTGCAAATGAAACAGACTAGTCAGGATATATGTGAAATCCCATATTCTTAACACCATGTAGCATCAGGTCATCAGGTCCTTATATAGATTAAGACACGGTATTATCCAATAATAATGACAGAATATAAACATAAAGTCACACATTGATTGAAATAGTCATTTGTTAGCCATGTCGAGATGTATGTATCAAACTTGTCAGAATCCCAAAGTCCCAATTGTTACTTGTTAAAGGCAGGACGTCAATGCATTATAGAGCGAAGCAAAGGGGTATTAGTGTTGTGGGCTACCGTAATTATATATATACACACACACCTATAGCATGGTAGACAGATATATATACACACACACACACACACCTGAAACATAGTACACATATAAAAGCACACATATATATAGCCTGAAACACATATATACACACACACCAATAGCATAGGACACAGATATACTCACACACACACCTACAGCCCAGTAGACAGATATATGAACACACGCCTATAGTCTGGTACACACACAAATACACACACACCTACAGCATGGTACACACATATACATTAAACAATATTAACCCACAAACCTGTAGCCAGACACAAAAACAGCCAGCCTCACACTTTCATAGCCTGGTACACACACATACACAAATATAGCCTGATACACACATATACATACACACACACAAATATAGCCTGGTACACACACACAAATATAGCCTGATACACACATATACATACACACACACACACAAATATAGCCTGATACACACATATACATACACACACACAAATATAGTAATACAAATTACCTCTAACTGCACTGTCATGTTCCTCCCCTGATACAAATTACCCCTAACTGCACTGTCATGTTCCTCCCCTGATACAAATTACCTCTAACTGCACTGTCATGTTCCTCCCCTGATACAAATTACCTCTAACTGCACTGTCATGTTCCTCCCCTGATACAAATTACCTCTAACTGCACTGGCATGTTCCTCCCCTGATACAAATTACCTCTAACTGCACTGTCATGTTCCTCCCCATACAAATTACCTCTAACTGCACTGTCATGTTCCTCCCCTGATACAAATTACCTCTAACTGCACTGTCATGTTCCTCCCTAATACAAATTACCTCTAACTGCACTGTCATGTTCCACCCCTGATACAAATTACCTCTAATTGAACTGTCACGTTCCTCCCTAATACAAATTACCTCTAACTGCACTGTCATGTTCCTCCCTAATACAAATTACCTCTAACTGCACTGTCATGTTCCTCCCCCTAATACAAATTACCTCTAACTGCACTGTCATGTTCTTCCCTAATACAAATTACCTCTAACTGCACTGTCATGTTCCTCCCTGATACAAATTACCTCTAATTGCACTGTCATGTTCCTCCCCCTAATACAAATTACCTCTAACTGCACTGTCATGTTCCTCCCCCTAATACAAATTACCTCTAACTGCACTGTCATGTTCCTCCCTAATACAAATTACCTCTAACTGCACTGTCATGTTCCTCCCTGATACAAATTACCTCTAATTGCACTGTCATGTTCCTCCCCTAATACAAATTACCTCTAACTGCACTGTCATGTTCCTCCCCCTAATACAAATTACCTCTAACTGCACTGTCATGTTCCTCCCCTGATACAAATTACCTCTAACTGCACTGTCATGTTCCTCCCCCTAATACAAATTACCTCTAACTGCACTGTCATGTTCCTCCCCTGATACAAATTACCTCTAACTGCACTGTCATGTTCCTCCCCTGATACAAATTACCTCTAACTGCACTGTCATGTTCCTCCCTAATACAAATTACCTCTAACTGCACTGTCATGTTCCTCCCTAATACAAATTACCTCTAACTGCACTGTCATGTTCCTCCCCCTAATACAAATTACCTCTAACTGCACTGTCATGTTCCTCCCCTGATACAAATTACCTCTAACTGCACTGTCATGTTCCTCCCTAATACAAATTACCTCTAACTGCACTGTCATGTTCCTCCCTAATACAAATTACCTCTAACTGCACTGTCATGTTCCTCCCCTGATACAAATTACCTCTAACTGCACTGTCATGTTCCTCCCCTGATACAAATTACCTCTAACTGCACTGTCATGTTCCTCCCCTGATACAAATTACCTCTAACTGCACTGTCATGTTCCTCCCTAATACAAATTACCTCTAACTGCACTGTCATGTTCCTCCCTAATACAAATTACCTCTAACTGCACTGTCATGTTCCTCCCCCTAATACAAATTACCTCTAACTGCACTGTCATGTTCCTCCCTGTAAGGAAAGTGGTTGCAGTAATTGCTCATATAACACTTGCTTAAACTTGTGTGACTTTGCCTTTAAGAGAGTGAAATCATAAGACACTTGCACTAACTTGTGTGACTTTGCCTTTAAGAGAGTGTGCCTTTAACAGAGTAAAAGACATTAATTAACTTCAAGTAGATGACAGTGAATTTCGCTAAGTCATGCTACAAGTGGTAAACAACCGATGGATGCTGATGATAAGAAGTCAAAACCCAGACAGAACAAGGGTGTAACCTTGGCAGGGGTCACTTACTGACATTAAGGAACACATTGGTATAGGGGCTAATGCCATGGTAATAATGTAATTATTATTATGTGCAATAGGCTAAGTAATATTAATTGCAATAGGCTAAGTAATAAAGCCATTATTGATGTTTAGCTATTAATTATATCTATAGAAAGATTGTTAAAACCATTATTGATGTATTTGACAAAAGTAACTGCATAAGACCACATAATTAATGTTAGGCAGAAAAACATGTTTGTTTGAAACTAAAGATCACGGCATTGCAGTTTAGGAATACGTCAGAGATAGTACCTGAGTATGCCCTGATAAGCTTGGTTGAGGCTAAAGACAGACTGGCCAGATGTCTTGGGCCAGGGCCAATCTCAGAGGGTGCGGTCTCAGGATCTGTGGAGTTGCGCCAAAACTGTTACACAAGTGAACAGTATAAAGAGGGGTACATCTAGGCAATCTGATCATGTGTTGTCTGATTGTGTATTGATTGTCATGTCTGATGTCTGAGTCAGTCTGAGAGTCTGAATATTTGTGGTGTGTGTATTTGAGTGTATTTTTGGGACCCATGGATGGACGCATCCTCGGTGTTGTTTCCCGCTGATCGCCTGTTTTTCTCCTGGTCCAAAGATTGCCCAGATGTCCCCTCCCATTGCGCCCCAGAAGCGGCAGGATAGGATGATGCAAACAGAGATCACGGTGATGTATTAATTTGTTTGTTTAAAACTAGCTAGACTTGTTTTAGTGGTAATACAACATAAGATTGTTATCAGTCGTTGCGCAGGCAACTAAATGTAACTGAAAACTGTATAGATAGTTGTATCTAGAATTGTTTATATAAGCATTGCAATTGCATAGAGTGTTATAAGTATGAATAGTGGTTTGTGGTATTTTGTTTCCATGATTATGTTGCAGAATAAACCATCATTGTTATTATAAGATTGTGAAAACCTGTGTAATGTGTCAGTCATTTCCTTGCTGAAAAGTGATATATATGATAACATCATATCCTGACAAAAAGAATCACATAACACTCCCTAATACAAATTACCTCTAACTGCACTGTCATGTTCCTCCCTGATACAAATTACCTCTAATTGCACTGTCATGTTCCTCCCCCTAATACAAATTACCTCTAACTGCACTGTCATGTTCCTCCCCCTAATACAAATTACCTCTAACTGCACTGTCATGTTCCTCCCTAATACAAATTACCTCTAACTGCACTGTCATGTTCCTCCCCCTAATACAAATTACCTCTAACTGCCCTGTCATGTTCCTCCCCTGATACAAATGACCTCTAACTGCACTGTTATGTTCCTCCCTAATACAAATTACCTCTAACTGCACTGTCATGTTCCTCCCCGTATACAAATTACCTCTAACTGCACTGTCATGTTCCTCCCCCTAATACAAATTACCTCTAACTGCACTGGCATGTTCCTCCCCCTAATACAAATTACCTCTAACTGCACTGGCATGTTCCTCCCTAATACAAATTACCTCTAACTGCACTGTCATGTTCCTTCCCTGATACAAATTACCTCTAACTGCACTGTCATGTTCCTCCCCCTAATACAAATTACCTCTAACTGCACTGTCATGTTCCTCCCCCTAATACAAATTACCTCTAACTGCACTGTCATGTTCCTCCCTAATACAAATTACCTCTAACTGCACTGTCATGTTCCTCCCTAATACAAATTACCTCTAACTGCACTGTCATGTTCCTCCTCTGATACAAATTACCTCTAACTGCACTGTCATGTTCCTCCCCTGATACAAATTACCTCTAACTGCACTGTCATGTTCCTCCCTAATACAAATTACCTCTAACTGCACTGTCATGTTCCACCCCTGATACAAATTACCTCTAATTGAACTGTCATGTTCCTCCCTAATACAAATTACCTCTAACTGCACTGTCATGTTCCTCCTCTGATACAAATTACCTCTAACTGCACTGTCATGTTCCTCCCCTGATACAAATTACCTCTAACTGCACTGTCATGTTCCTCCCTAATACAAATTACCTCTAACTGCACTGTCATGTTCCTCCCCTGATACAAATTACCTCCAACTGCACTGTCATGTTCCTCCTCTGATACAAATTACCTCTAACTGCACTGTCATGTTCCTCCCCTGATACAAATTACCTCTAACTGCACTGTCATGTTCCTCCCTAATACAAATTACCTCTAACTGCACTGTCATGTTCCACCCCTGATACAAATTACCTCTAATTGAACTGTCATGTTCCTCCCTAATACAAATTACCTCTAACTGCACTGTCATGTTCCTCCCTAATACAAATTACCTCTAACTGCACTGTCATGTTCCTCCCCCTAATACAAATTACCTCTAACTGCACTGTCATGTTCTTCCCTAATACAAATTACCTCTAACTGCACTGTCATGTTCCTCCCTGATACAAATTACCTCTAATTGCACTGTCATGTTCCTCCCCCTAATACAAATTACCTCTAACTGCACTGTCATGTTCCTCCCCCTAATACAAATTACCTCTAACTGCACTGTCATGTTCCTCCCTAATACAAATTACCTCTAACTGCACTGTCATGTTCCTCCCCTGATACAAATTACCTCTAACTGCACTGTCATGTTCCTCCCCGTATACAAATTACCTCTAACTGCACTGTCATGTTCCTCCCCCTAATACAAATTACCTCTAACTGCACTGGCATGTTCCTCCCCTGATACAAATTACCTCTAACTGCACTGTCATGTTCCTCCCTGATACAAATTACCTCTAATTGCACTGTCATGTTCCTCCCCTAATACAAATTACCTCTAACTGCACTGTCATGTTCCTCCCCCTAATACAAATTACCTCTAACTGCACTGTCATGTTCCTCCCTAATACAAATTACCTCTAACTGCACTGTCATGTTCCTCCCCTGATACAAATTACCTCTAATTGAACTGTCATGTTCCTCCCTAATACAAATTACCTCTAACTGCACTGTCATGTTCCTCCCTAATACAAATTACCTCTAACTGCACTGTCATGTTCCTCCCCTGATACAAATTACCTCTAACTGCACTGTCATGTTCCTCCCTAATACAAATTACCTCTAACTGCACTGTCATGTTCCTCCCCCTAATACAAATTACCTCTAACTGCACTGTCATGTTCCTCCCTGTAAGGAAAGTGGTTGCAGTAATTGCTCATATAACACTTGCTTAAACTTGTGTGACTTTGCCTTTAAGAGAGTGAAATCATAAGACACTTGCACTAACTTGTGTGACTTTGCCTTTAAGAGAGTGTGCCTTTAACAGAGTAAAAGACATTAATTAACTTCAAGTAGATGACAGTGAATTTCGCTAAGTCATGCTACAAGTGGTAAACAACCGATGGATGCTGATGATAAGAAGTCAAAACCCAGACAGAACAAGGGTGTAACCTTGGCAGGGGTCACTTACTGACATTAAGGAACACATTGGTATAGGGGCTAATGCCATGGTAATAATGTAATTATTATTAAGTGCAATAGGCTAAGTAATATTAATTGCAATAGGCTAAGTAATAAAGCCATTATTGATGTTTAGCTATTAATTATATCTATAGAAAGATTGTTAAAACCATTATTGATGTATTTGACAAAAGTAACTGCATAAGACCACATAATTAATGTTAGGCAGAAAAACATGTTTGTTTGAAACTAAAGATCACGGCATTGCAGTTTAGGAATACGTCAGAGATAGTACCTGAGTATGCCCTGATAAGCTTGGTTGAGGCTAAAGACAGACTGGCCAGATGTCTTGGGCCAGGGCCAATCTCAGAGGGTGCGGTCTCAGGATCTGTGGAGTTGCGCCAAAACTGTTACACAAGTGAACAGTATAAAGAGGGGTACATCTAGGCAATCTGATCATGTGTTGTCTGATTGTGTATTGATTGTCATGTCTGATGTCTGAGTCAGTCTGAGAGTCTGAATATTTGTGGTGTGTGTATTTGAGTGTATTTTTGGGACCCATGGATGGACGCATCCTCGGTGTTGTTTCCCGCTGATCGCCTGTTTTTCTCCTGGTCCAAAGATTGCCCAGATGTCCCCTCCCATTGCGCCCCAGAAGCGGCAGGATAGGATGATGCAAACAGAGATCACGGTGATGTATTAATTTGTTTGTTTAAAACTAGCTAGACTTGTTTTAGTGGTAATACAACATAAGATTGTTATCAGTCGTTGCGCAGGCAACTAAATGTAACTGAAAACTGTATAGATAGTTGTATCTAGAATTGTTTATATAAGCATTGCAATTGCATAGAGTGTTATAAGTATGAATAGTGGTTTGTGGTATTTTGTTTCCATGATTATGTTGCAGAATAAACCATCATTGTTATTATAAGATTGTGAAAACCTGTGTAATGTGTCAGTCATTTCCTTGCTGAAAAGTGATATATATGATAACATCATATCCTGACAAAAAGAATCACATAACACTCCCTAATACAAATTACCTCTAACTGCACTGTCATGTTCCTCCCTGATACAAATTACCTCTAATTGCACTGTCATGTTCCTCCCCCTAATACAAATTACCTCTAACTGCACTGTCATGTTCCTCCCCCTAATACAAATTACCTCTAACTGCACTGTCATGTTCCTCCCTAATACAAATTACCTCTAACTGCACTGTCATGTTCCTCCCCCTAATACAAATTACCTCTAACTGCCCTGTCATGTTCCTCCCCTGATACAAATTACCTCTAACTGCACTGTTATGTTCCTCCCTAATACAAATTACCTCTAACTGCACTGTCATGTTCCTCCCCGTATACAAATTACCTCTAACTGCACTGTCATGTTCCTCCCCCTAATACAAATTACCTCTAACTGCACTGGCATGTTCCTCCCCCTAATACAAATTACCTCTAACTGCACTGGCATGTTCCTCCCTAATACAAATTACCTCTAACTGCACTGTCATGTTCCTTTACTGATACAAATTACCTCTAACTGCACTGTCATGTTCCTCCCCCTAATACAAATTACCTCTAACTGCACTGTCATGTTCCTCCCCCTAATACAAATTACCTCTAACTGCACTGTCATGTTCCTCCCTAATACAAATTACCTCTAACTGCACTGTCATGTTCCTCCCCTGATACAAATAACCTCTAACTGCACTGTCATGTTCCTTCCCTGATACAAATTACCTCTAACTGCACTGTCATGTTCCTCCCCCTAATACAAATTACCTCTAACTGCCCTGTCATGTTCCTCCCCTGATACAAATTACCTCTAACTGCACTGTCATGTTCCTCCCCTGATACAAATTACCTCTAACTGCACTGTCATGTTCCTCCTCTGATACAAATTACCTCTAACTGCACTGTCATGTTCCTCCCCTGATACAAATTACCTCTAACTGCACTGTCATGTTCCTCCCCTGATACAAATTACCTCTAACTGCACTGTCATGTTCCTCCCCTGATACAAATTACCTCTAACTGCACTGTCATGTTCCTCCCCTGATACAAATTACCTCTAACTGCACTGTCATGTTCCTCCCCTGATACAAATTACCTCTAACTGCACTGTCATGTTCCTCCCCTGATACAAATTACCTCTAACTGCACTGTCATGTTCCTCCCCTGATACAAATTACCTCTAACTGCACTGGCATGTTCCTCCCTAATACAAATTACCTCTAATTGCACTGTCATGTTCCTCCCTAATACAAATTACCTCTAACTGCACTGTCATGTTCCTCCCCTGATACAAATTACCTCTAACTGCACTGTCATGTTCCTCCCTAATACACATTACCTCTAACTGCACTGTCATGTTCCTCCCTAATACAAATTACCTCTAATTGCACTGTCATGTTCCTCCCTAATACAAATTACCTCTAACTGCACTGTCATGTTCCTCCCCTGATACAAATTACCTCTAACTGCACTGTCATGTTCCTCCCCTGATACAAATTACCTCTAACTGCACTGTCATGTTCCTCCCTAATACACATTACCTCTAACTGCACTGTCATGTTCCTCCCTAATACAAATTACCTCTAAATGCACTGTCATGTTCCTCCCCTGATACAAATTACCTCTAACTGCACTGTCATGTTCCTCCCCTAATACAAATTACCTCTAATTGCACTGTCATGTTCCTCCCCTGATACAAATTACCTCTAACTGCACTGTCATGTTCCTCCCCTGATACAAATTACCTCTAACTGCACTGTCATGTTCCTCCCCTGATACAAATTACCTCTAACTGCACTGTCATGTTCCTCCCCTGATACAAATTACCTCTAACTGCACTGTCATGTTCCTCCCCTGATACAAATTACCTCTAATTGCACTGTCATGTTCCTCCCCTGATACAAATTACCTCTAACTGCACTGTCATGTTCCTCCCCTGATACAAATTACCTCTAACTGCACTGTCATGTTCCTCCCCTGATACAAATTACCTCTAACTGCACTGTCATGTTCCTCCCCTGATACAAATTACCTCTAACTGCACTGTCATGTTCCTCCCTAATACAAATTACCTCTAACTGCACTGTCATGTCACTCCCCTGATACAAATTACCTCTAATTGCACTGTCATGTTCCTCCCTAATACAAATTACCTCTAACTGCACTGTCATGTTCCTCCCCTGATACAAATTACCTCTAACTGCACTGTCATGTTCCTCCCCTGATACAAATTACCTCTAACTGCACTGTCATGTTCCTCCCTGATACAAATTACCTCTAATTGCACTGTCATGTTCCTCCCTAATACAAATTACCTCTAACTGCACTGTCATGTTCCTCCTCTGATACAAATTACCTCTAACTGCACTGTCATGTTCCTCCCCTGATACAAATTACCTCTAACTGCACTGTCATGTTCCTCCCCGTATACAAATTACCTCTAACTACACTGTCATGTTCCTCCCTAATACAAATTACCTCTAACTGCACTGTCATGTTCCTCCCCTGATACAAATTACCTCTAACTGCACTGTCATGTTCCTCCCCTGATACAAATTACCTCTAATTGCACTGTCATGTTCCTCCCCTGATACAAATTACCTCTAACTGCACTGTCATGTTCCTCCCTAATACAAATTACCTCTAACTGCACTGTCATGTTCCTCCCCTGATACAAATTACCTCTAACTGCACTGTCATGTTCCTCCCCTGATACAAATTACCTCTAACTGCACTGTCATGTTCCTCCCCTGATACAAATTACCTCTAACTGCACTGTCATGTTCCTCCCTGATACAAATTACCTCTAACTGCACTGTCATGTTCCTCCCTAATACAAATTACCTCTAATTGCACTGTCATGTTCCTCCCCTGATACAAATTACCTCTAACTGCACTGTCATGTTCCTCCCTAGATACAAATTACCTCTAATTGCACTGTCATGTTCCTCCCTAATACACATTACCTCTAACTGCACTGTCATGTTCCTCCCTAATACAAATTACCTCTAAATGCACTGTCATGTTCCTCCCCTGATACAAATTACCTCTAACTGCACTGTCATGTTCCTCCCCTAATACAAATTACCTCTAATTGCACTGTCATGTTCCTCCCCTGATACAAATTACCTCTAACTGCACTGTCATGTTCCTCCCCTGATACAAATTACCTCTAACTGCACTGTCATGTTCCTCCCCTGATACAAATGACCTCTAACTGCACTGTCATGTTCCTCCCCTGATACAAATTACCTCTAACTGCACTGTCATGTTCCTCCCCTGATACAAATTACCTCTAACTGCACTGTCATGTTCCTCCCCTGATACAAATTACCTCTAACTGCACTGTCATGTTCCTCCCCTGATACAAATTACCTCTAACTGCACTGTCATGTTCCTCCCCTGATACAAATTACCACTAACTGCACTGTCATGTTCCTCCCCTGATACAAATTACCTCTAACTGCACTGTCATGTTCCTCCCTAATACAAATTACCTCTAACTGCACTGTCATGTTCCTCCCCTGATACAAATTACCTCTAAATGCACTGTCATGTTCCTCCCCTGATACAAATAACCTCTAACTGCACTGTCATGTTCCTCCCCTGATACAAATTACCTCTAACTGCACTGTCATGTTCCTCCCTAATACAAATTACCTCTAACTGCACTGTCATGTTCCTCCCTAATACAAATTACCTCTAACTGCACTGTCATGTTCCTCCCTAATACAAATTACCTCTAACTGCACTGTCATGTTCCTCCCTGAACAAATTACCTCTAACTGCACTGTCATGTTCCTCCCCGTGATACAAATTACCTCTAACTGCACTGTCATGTTCTCCCTGATACAAATTACACTACTGCACTGTCATGTTCCTCCTAATACAAAGACCTCTAACTGCATCTGGGGGCCATGTTCTCCCTGATACAAATTACCTCTAACTGCACTGTCATGTTCCTCCCTAGATACAAATTACCTCTAACTGCACTGTCATGTTCCTCCCCTGATACAATTATCCTCTAACTGCACTGGTCATGTTCCTCCCTGATACAAATTACCTCTAACTGCACTGTCATGTTCCTCCCTAATACAAATTACCTCTAACTGCACTGTCATTGTCCTCCCCTATACAAATTACCTCTAACTGCACTGTCATGTTCCTCCCCTGATACAAATTACCTCTAACTGCACTGTCATGTTCCTCCCTAATACAAATTACCTCTAACTGCACTGTCATGTTCCTCCCCTGATACAAATTACCTCTAACTGCACTGTCATGTTCCTCCCTGATACAAATTACCTCTAACTGCACTGTCATGTTCCTCCCTATACAAATTACCTCTAACTGCACTGTCATGTTTCCTCCCCTGATACAAATTACCTCTAACTGCACTGTCATGTTCCTCCCCTGAATACAAATTACCTCTAACTGCACTGTCATGTTCCTCCCCTGATACAAATTACCTCTAACTGCACTGTCATTGTTCCTCCCGCTGATACAAATTACCTCTAACTGCACTGTCATGTTCCTCCCTGATACAAATTACCTCTAATTGCACTGTCCATGTTTCCTCCCCTAATACAAATTACTCTAACTGCACTGTCATGTTCCTCCCCTGATACAAATTACCTCTAACTGCACTGTCATGTTCCTCCCTGATACAAATTACCTCTAACTGCACTGTCATGTCCTCCCTGATACAAATTACCCTAACTGCACTGTCATGTTCCTCCCCTGATACAAATTACCTCTAACTGCACTGTCATGTTCCTCCCCTGAATACAAATTACCTCTAACTGCACTGTCATGTTCCTCCCCTAATACAAATTACCTCTAACTGCACTAGTCAGTATGCCTCTTCCTCCTGATACAAATTACCTCTAACTGCACTGTCATGTTCCTCCCTGAATACAAATTACCTCTAACTGCACTGTCATGTTCCTCCCTGATACAAATTACCTCTAACTGCACTGTCATGTTCCTCCCTAATACAAATTACCTCTAACTGCAACTGTCATGTTCCTCCCCTGATACAAATTACCTCCTAACTGCACTGTCATGTTCCTCCCTGATACAAATTACCTCTAACTGCACTGTCATGTTCCTCCCCTGATACAAATTACCTACTGACTGCACTGTCATGTTCCTCCCCTATAACAATTACCTCTAACTGCACTGTCATGTTCCTCCCCTTATACAAATTACCTCTAACTGCACTGTCATGTTTCCTCCCCCTGATACAAATTACCTCTAACTGCACTGGTCATGTTCCTCCCTGATACAAAATTACCTCTAACTGCACTGTCATGTTCCTCCCCCTGATACAAATTACCTCTAACTGCACTGTCATGTTCCTCCCCTGATACAAATTACCTCTAACTGCACTGTCATGTTCCTCCCCTGATACAAATTACCCTCTAACTGCACTGTCCATGTTCCTCCCCTGATACAAATTACCTCTAACTGCACTGTCATGTTCCTCCCTGATACAAATTACCTCTAACTGCACTGTCATGTTCCTCCCTGAATACAAATTACCTCTAACTGCACTGTCATGTTCCTCCCTGATACAAATTACCTCTAACTGCACTGTCATGTTCCTCCCTGATACAAATTACCTCTAACTGCACTGTCATGTTTCCTCCCTAATACAAATTACCTCTAACTGCACTGTCATGTTCCTCCCCTGATACAAATTACCTCTAACTGTCACTGTCATGTTCCTCCCTATACAAATTACCCTAACTGCCTGTATGTTCTCCCTAATACAAATTACCTCTAACTGCACTGTCATGTTCCTCCCTAATACAAATTACCTCTAACTGCACTGTCATGTTCCTCCCTAATACAAATTACCTCTAACTGCACTGTCATGTTCCTCCCTAATACAAATTACCTCTAACTGCACTGTCATGTTCCTCCCCTGATACAAATTACCTCTAACTGCACTGTCATGTTCCTCCCCTGATACAAATTACCTCTAACTGCACTGTCATGTTCCTCCCCTGATACAAATTACCTCTAACTGCACTGTCATGTTCCTCCCCTGATACAAATTACCTCTAACTGCACTGTCATGTTCCTCCCCTGATACAAATTACCTCTAACTGCACTGTCATGTTCCTCCCCTGATACAAATTACCTCTAACTGCACTGTCATGTTCCTCCCCTGATACAAATTACCTCTAACTGCACTGTCATGTTCCTCCCCTGATACAAATTACCTCTAACTGCACTGTCATGTTCCTCCCCTGATACAAATTACCTCTAACTGCACTGTCATGTTCCTCCCCTGATACAAATTACCTCTAACTGCACTGTCATGTTCCTCCCTAATACAAATTACCTCTAACTGCACTGTCATGTTCCTCCCCTGAATACAAATTACCTCTAACTGCACTGTCATGTTCCTCCCTAATACAAATTACCTCTAACTGCACTGTCATGTTCCTCCCTGATACAAATTACCTCTAACTGCACTGTCATGTTCCTCCCCTGATACAAATTACCTCTAACTGCACTGTCAATGTTCCTCCCCCTGATACAAATTACCTCTAACTGCACTGTCCATGTTCCTCCCCTGATACAAATTACCTCTAACTGCACTGTCATGTTCCTCCCCTAATACAAATTACTCCTAACTGCACTGTCATGTTCCTCCCTAATACACATTACCTCTAACTGCACTGTCATGTTCCTCCCCTGATACAAATTACCTCTAACTGCACTGTCATGTTCCTCCCCTGATACAAATTACCTCTAACTGCACTGTCATGTTCCTCCCCTGATACAAATTACCTCTAACTGCACTGTCATGTTCCTCCCCTGATACAAATTACCTCTAACTGCACTGTCATGTTCCTCCCCTGATACAAATACCTCTAACTGCACTGTCATGTTCCTCCCCTAATACAAATTACCTCTAACTGCACTGTCATGTTCCTCCCTGATACAAATTACCTCTAACTGCACTGTCATGTTCCTCCCTGATACAAATTACCTCTAACTGCACTGTCATGTTCCTCCCCTGATACAAATTACCTCTAACTGCACTGTCATGTTCCTCCCCTAATACAAATTACCTCTAACTGCACTGGTCATGTTCCTCCCCTGATACAAATTACCTCTAACTGCACTGTCATGTTCCTCCCCTGATACAAATTACCTCTAACTGCACTGTCATGTTCCTCCCCTGATACAAATTACCTCTAACTGCACTGTCATGTTCCTCCCCTGATACAAATTACCTCTAACTGCACTGTCATGTTCCTCCCCCTGATACAAATTACCTCTAACTGCACTGTCATGTTCCTCCCCTAATACAAATTACCTCTAACTGCACTGTCATGTTCTCCCCTGATACAAATTACATCTAACTGCACTGTCATGTTCCTCCCTAATACAATATTACCTCTAACTGCAACTGTCATGTCCTCCCTAATACAAAGTTACCTCTAACTGCACTGTCATGTTCCTCCCCTGATACAAATTACCTCTAACTGCACTGTCAAGTTCCTCCCTAATACAAATTACCTCTAACTGCACTGTCATGTTCCTCCCCTGATACAAGATTACCTCTAACTGCACTGTCATGTTCCTCCCTCATACAAATTACCTCTAACTGCACTGTCATGTTCCTCCCTTATACAAATTACATCTAACTTGGGCAACTGTCATGTTCCTCCCCTTATACAATTACCTCTAACCTGCACTGTTATGTTCCTTCACCCCTGATTACCTAAATTACCTCTAACTGCACTGTCATGTTCCTCCCCTGATACAAATTACCCTCTAACATGCACTGTCATGTTCCTCCCCTATACATAAATTACCTACTAATCTGCACTGTCATAGTTCCCTCCCCTGAATACAAATTACCTCTAACTGCACTGTCATGTTCCTCCCCTGATACAAATTACCTCTAACTGCACTGTCATGTTCCTCCCCCTGATACAAATTACCTCTAAATGCACTGTCATGTTCCTCCCCTGATACAAATTACCTCTAACTGCACTGTCATGTTCCTCCCCTGATACAAATTACCTCTAACTGCACTGTCATGTTCCTCCCCTGATACAAATTACCTCTAACTGCACTGTCATGTTCCTCCCCTGATACAAATTACCTCTAACTGCACTGTCATGTTCCTCCCCTGATACAAATTACCTCTAACTGCACTGTCATGTTCCTCCCTGATACAAATTACCTCTAACTGCACTGTCATGTTCCTCCCCTGAACAAATTACCTCTAACTGCACTGTCATGTTCCTCCCCCTAATACAAATTACCTCTAACTGCACTGTCATGTTCCTCCCCTGATACAAATTACCTCTAACTGCACTGTCATGTTCCTCCCTGATACAAATTACCTCTAACTGCACTGTCATGTTCCTCCCCTGATACAAATTACCTCTAACTGCACTGTCATGTTCCTCCCTGATACAAATTACCTCTAACTGCACTGTCATGTTCCTCCCCTGAATACAATTACCTCTAACTGTACTGTCATGTTCCTCCCCTGATACAAATTACCTCTAACTGCACTGTCATGTTCCTCCCCCTAATACAAATTACCTCTAACTGCACTGTCATGTTCCTCCCTAATACACATTACCTCTAACTGCACTGTCATGTTCCTCCCCTGATACAAATTACCTCTAACTGCACTGTCATGTTCCTCCCCTGATACAAATTACCTCTAACTGCACTGTCATGTTCCTCCCCTGATACAAATTACCTCTAACTGCACTGTCATGTTCCTCCCCTGATACAAATTACCTCTAACTGCACTGTCATGTTCCTCCCCTGATACAAATTACCTCTAACTGCACTGTCATGTTCCTCCCCTGATACAAATTACCTCTAACTGCACTGTCATGTTCCTCCCCTGATACAAATTACCTCTAACTGCACTGTCATGTTCCTCCCTGATACAAATTACATCTAACTGCACTGTCATGTTCCTCCCTGATACAAATTACCTCTAACTGCACTGTCATGTTCCTCCCCTGATACAAATTACCTCTAACTGCACTGTAATGTTCCTTCCCTAATACAAATTACCTCTAACTGCACTGTCATGTTCCTCCCCTGATACAAATTACCTCTAACTGCACTGTCATGTTCCTCCCCTGATACAAATTACCTCTAACTGCACTGTCATGTTCCTCCCCCTAATACAAATTACCCTCTAAACTGCACTGTCATGTTCCTCCCTTATACAAATTACCTCTAACTGCACTGTCATGTTCCTCCCCTATACAAATTACCTTCTACATGCACTGTCATGTTCCTCCCCTGATACAAATTACCTCTAACTGCACTGTCATGTTCCTCCCCTAATACAAATTACCTCTAACTGCACTGTCATGTTCCTCCCCTGAAACAAATTACCTCTAACTGCACTGTCATGTTCCTCCCCTGATACAAATTACCTCTAACTGCACTGTCATGTTCCTCCCCTGATACAAATTACCTCTAACTGCACTGTCATGTTCCTCCCCGTATACAAATTACCTCTAACTGCACTGTCATGTTCCTCCCCTGATACAAATTACCTCTAACTGCACTGTCATGTTCCTCCCTAATACAAATTACCTCTAACTGCACTGTCATGTTCCTCCCCTGATACAAATTACCTCTAACTGCACTGTCATGTTCCTCCCTAATACAAATTACCTCTAACTGCACTGTCATGTTCCTCCCCGTATACAAATTACCTCTAACTGCACTGTCATGTTCCTCCCCTGATACAAATTACCTCTAACTGCACTGTCATGTTCCTCCCCCTGATACAAATTACCTCTAACTGCACTGTCATGTTCCTCCCTAATACAAATTACCTCTAACTGCACTGTCATGTTCCTCCCCTGATACAAATTACCTCTAACTGCACTGTCATGTTCCTCCCCTGATACAAATTACCTCTAAATGCACTGTCATGTTCCTCCCTAATACAAATTACCACTAACTGCACTGTCATGTTCCTCCCCTGATACAAATTACCTCTAACTGCACTGTCATGTTCCTCCCCTGATACAAATTACCTCTAACTGCACTGTCATGTTCCTCCCTGATACAAATTACCTCTAATTGAACTGTCATGTTCCTCCCTAATACAAATTACCTCTAACTGCACTGTCATGTTCCTCCCCTGATACAAATTACCTCTAACTGCACTGTCATGTTCCTCCCCTGATACAAATTACCTCTAACTGCACTGTCATGTTCCTCCCCTAATACAAATTACCTCTAACTGCACTGTCATGTTCCTCCCCTGATACAAATTACCTCTAACTGCACTGTCATGTTCCTCCCTAATACAAATTACCTCTAATTGCACTGTCATGTTCCTCCCTAATACAAATTACCTCTAACTGCACTGTCATGTTCCTCCCCTGATACAAATTACCTCTAACTGCACTGTCATGTTCCTCCTCTGATACAAATTACCTCTAACTGCACTGTCATGTTCCTCCCTGATACAAATTACCTCTAACTGCACTGTCATGTTCCTCCCCTGATACAAATTACCTCTAACTGCACTGTCATGTTCCTCCCCTGATACAAATTACCTCTAACTGCACTGTCATGTTCCTCCCCTGATACAAATTACCTCTAACTGCACTGTCATGTTCCTCCCCTGATACAAATTACCTCTAACTGCACTGTCATGTTCCTCCCCTGATACAAATTACCTCTAACTGCACTGTCATGTTCCTCCCCTGATACAAATTACCTCTAACTGCACTGTCATGTTCCTCCCCTGATACAAATTACCTCTAACTGCACTGTCATGTTCCTCCCTAATACAAATTACCTCTAATTGCACTGTCATGTTCCTCCCCTGATACAAATTACCTCTAACTGCACTGTCATGTTCCTCCCTAATACAAATTACCTCTAACTGCACTGTCATGTTCCTCCCCTGATACAAATTACCTCTAACTGCACTGGCATGTTCCTCCCTAATACAAATTACCTCTAGACTGCACTGTCATGTTCCTCCCTGATACAAATTACCTCTAACTGTACTGTCATGTTCCTCCCCTGATACAAATTACCTCTAACTGCAACTGTCATGTTCCTCCCCCTAATACAAATTACCTCTAACTGGCACTGTCATGTTCCTCCCTAATACACATTACCGTCTAACTGCACTGTCATGTTCCTCCCCTGATACAAGTTACCTCTAACTGCACTGTCATGTTCCTCCCCTGATACAAATTACCTCTAGACTGCACTGTCATGTTGCCTCCCTGATACAAATTACCTCTAACTGCACTGTCATGGTTCCTCCCCTGATACAAATTACCTCTAACTGCACTGTCATGTTCCTCCCCTGAATACAAATTACCTCTAACTGCACTGTCATGTTCCTCCCCTGATACAAATTACCTCTAACTGCACTGTCATGTTCCTCCCCTGATACAAATTACCTCTAACTGCACTGTCATGTTCCTCCCCTGATACAAATTACCTCTAACTGCACTGTCATGTTCCTCCCCTGAAACAAATTACCTCTAACTGCACTGTCATGTTCCTCCCCTGATACAAATTACCTCTAACTGCACTGTCATGTTCCTCCCTAATACACATTACCTCTAACTGCACTGTCATGTTCCTCCCCTGATACAAATTACCTCTAACTGCACTGTCATGTTCCTCCCTAATACAAATTACCTCTAACTGCACTGTCATGTTCCTCCCTGATACAAATTACCTCTAACTGCACTGTCATGTTCCTCCCCGTATACAAATTACCTCTAACTGCACTGTCATGTTCCTCCCCCTGAATACAAATTACCTCTAACTGCACTGGCATGTTCCTCCCTGATACAAATTACCTCTAACTGCACTGTCATGTTCCTCCCTAATACAAATTACCTCTAACTGCACTGTCATGTTCCTCCCCTGATACAAATTACCTCTAACTGCACTGTCATGTTCCTCCCTAATACAAATTACCTCTAACTGCACTGTCATGTTCCTCCCCTGATACAAATTACCTCTAACTGCACTGTCATGTTCCTCCCCGTATACAAATTACCTCTAACTGCACTGTCATGTTCCTCCCCTGATACAAATTACCTCTAACTGCACTGTCATGTTCCTCCCTAATACAAATTACCTCTAACTGCACTGTCATGTTCCTCCCCTGATACAAATTACCTCTAACTGCACTGTTATGTTCCTCCCTAATACAAATTACCTCTAACTGCACTGTCATGTTCCTCCCTAATACAAATTACCTCTAACTGCACTGTCATGTTCCTCCCCTGATACAAATTACCTCTAACTGCACTGTCATGTTCCTCCCTAGATACAAATTACCTCTAACTGCACTGTCATGTTCCTCCCTGATACAAATTACCTCTAACTGCACTGTCATGTTCCTCCCCCTGATACAAATTACCTCTAAATGCACTGTCATGTTCCTCCCCTGATACAAATTACCTCTAACTGCACTGTCATGTTCCTCCCCTGATACAATATTACCTCTAACTGCACTGTCATGTTCCTCCCTGATACAAATTACCTCTAACTTGCACTGTCATGTTCCTCCCTAATACAAATTACCTCTAACTGCACTGTCATGTTCCTCCCTGATACAAATTACCTCTAACTGCACTGTCATGTTCCTCCTCCTGATACAAATTACCTCTAACTGCACTGTCATGTTCCTCCCCTATACAAATTACCTCTAACTGCACTGTCATGTTCCTCCCCCTAATACAAATTACCTCTAACTGCACTGTCATGTTCCTCCCAGAATACAAATTACCTCTAACTGCACTGTCATGTTCCTCCCCTGATACAAATTACCTCTAACTGCACTGTCATGTTCCTCCCCTGATACAAATTACCTCTAACTGCACTGTCATGTTCCTCCCCTGATACAAATTACCTCTAACTGCACTGTCATGTTCCTCCCCTGAATACAAATTACCTCTAACTGCACTGTCATGTTCCTCCCCTGATACAAATTACCTCTAACTGCACTGTCATGTTCCTCCCCTGATACAAATTACCTCTAACTGCACTGTCATGTTCCTCCCCTGATACACATTACCTCTAACTGCACTGTCATGTTCCTCCCCTGATACAAATTACCTCTAACTGCACTGTCATGTTCCTCCCCTGATACAAATTACCTCTAACTGCACTGTCATGTTCCTCCCCTGATACAAATTACCTCTAACTGCACTGTCATGTTCCTCCCCTGATACAAATTACCTCTAACTGCACTGTCATGTTCCTCCCCTGATACAAATTACCTCTAACTGCACTGTCATGTTCCTCCCCTGATACAAATTACCTCTAACTGCACTGTCATGTTCCTCCCCTGATACAAATTACCTCTAACTGCACTGTCATGTTCCTCCCTGATACAAATTACATCTAACTGCACTGTCATGTTCCTCCCTAATACAAATTACCTCTAACTGCACTGTCATGTTCCTCCCCTGATACAAATTACCTCTAACTGCACTGTCATGTTCCTCCCCCTAATACAAATTACCTCTAACTGCACTGTCATGTTCCTCCCCTGATACAAATTACCTCTAACTGCACTGTCATGTTCCTCCCTGATACAAATTACCTCTAACTGCACTGTCATGTTCCTCCCCGTATACAAATTACCTCTAACTGCACTGTCATGTTCCTCCCCCTAATACAAATTACCTCTAACTGCACTGGCATGTTTCTCCCCTGATACAAATTACCTCTAACTGCACTGTCATGTTCCTCCCTAATACAAATTACCTCTAACTGCACTGTCATGTTCCTCCCCTGATACAAATTACCTCTAACTGCACTGTCATGTTCCTCCCCTGATACAAATTACCTCTAACTGCACTGTCATGTTCCTCCCCTGATACAAATTACCTCTAACTGCACTGTCATGTTCCTCCCCGTATACAAATTACCTCTAACTGCACTGTCATGTTCCTCCCCTGATACAAATTACCTCTAACTGCACTGTCATGTTCCTCCCTAATACAAATTACCTCTAACTGCACTGTCATGTTCCTCCCCTGATACAAATTACCTCTAACTGCACTGTTATGTTCCTCCCTAATACAAATTACCTCTAACTGCACTGTCATGTTCCTCCCTAATACAAATTACCTCTAACTGCACTGTCATGTTCCTCCCCTGATACAAATTACCTCTAACTGCACTGTCATGTTCCTCCCCCTGATACAAATTACCTCTAAATGCACTGTCATGTTCCTCCCTAATACAAATTACCTCTAACTGCACTGTCATGTTCCTCCCCTGATACAAATTACCTCTAAATGCACTGTCATGTTCCTCCCCTGATACAAATTACCTCTAAATGCACTGTCATGTTCCTCCCTAATACAAATTACCTCTAACTGCACTGTCATGTTCCTCCCCTGATACAAATTACCTCTAAATGCACTGTCATGTTCCTCCCCTGATACAAATTACCTCTAACTGCACTGTCATGTTCCTCCCCTGATACAAATTACCTCTAACTGCACTGTCATGTTCCTCCCCTGATACAAATTACCTCTAACTGCACTGTCATGTTCCTCCCTAATACAAATTACCTCTAACTGCACTGTCATGTTCCTCCCTGATACAAATTACCTCTAACTGCACTGTCATGTTCCTCCCCTGATACAAATTACCTCTAACTGCACTGTCATGTTCCTCCCCATACAAATTACCTCTAACTGCACTGTCATGTTCCTCCCCCTAATACAAATTACCTCTAACTGCACTGTCATGTTCCTCCCCCTAATACAAATTACCTCTAACTGCACTGTCATGTTCCTCCCCTGATACAAATTACCTCTAACTGCACTGTCATGGTCCTCCCTAATACAAATTACCTCTAACTGCACTGTCATGTTCCTCCCTGATACAAATTACCTCTAACTGCACTGTCATGTTCCTCCCCTGATACAAATTACCTCTAACTGCACTGTCATGTTCCTCCCCTGATACAAATTACCTCTAACTGCACTGTCATGTTCCTCCCCTGATACAAATTACCTCTAACTGCACTGTCATGTTCCTCCCCTGATACAAATTACCTCTAACTGCACTGTCATGTTCCTCCCCATACAAATTACCTCTAACTGCACTGTCATGTTCCTCCCCTAATACAAATTACCTCTAACTGCACTGTCATGTTCCTCCCCTGATACAAATTACCTCTAACTGCACTGTCATGTTCCTCCCCTAATACAAATTACCTCTAACTGCACTGTCATGTTCCTCCCCTGATACAAATTACCTCTAACTGCACTGTCATGTTCCTCCCCTAATACAAATTACCTCTAACTGCACTGTCATGTTCCTCCCCTAATACAAATTACCTCTAACTGCACTGTCATGTTCCTCCCCTGATACAAATTACCTCTAACTGCACTGTCATGTTCCTCCCCTGATACAAATTACCTCTAACTGCACTGTCATGTTCCTCCCCATACAAATTACCTCTAACTGCACTGTCATGTTCCTCCCCTAATACAAATTACCTCTAACTGCACTGTCATGTTCCTCCCCTAATACAAATTACCTCTAACTGCACTGTCATGTTCCTCCCCTAATACAAATTACCTCTAACTGCACTGTCATGTTCCTCCCCTAATACAAATTACCTCTAACTGCACTGTCATGTTCCTCCCCTAATACAAATTACCTCTAACTGCACTGTCATGTTCCTCCCCCTGATACAAATTACCTCTAACTGCACTGTCATGTTCCTCCCCTGATACAAATTACCTCTAACTGCACTGTCATGTTCCTCCCCTGATACAAATTACCTCTAACTGCACTGTCATGTTCCTCCCCTGATACAAATTACCTCTAACTGCACTGTCATGTTCCTCCCCCTGATACAAATTACCTCTAACTGCACTGTCATGTTCCTCCCCCTGATACAAATTACCTCTAACTGCACTGTCATGTTCCTCCCCTGATACAAATTACCTCTAACTGCACTGTCATGTTCCTCCCCTGATACAAATTACCTCTAACTGCACTGTCATGTTCCTCCCCTGATACAAATTACCTCTAATTGCACTGTCATGTTCCTCCCCTGATACAAATTACCTCTAATTGCACTGTCATGTTCCTCCCCTGATACAAATTACCTCTAATTGCACTGTCATGTTCCTCCCCTGATACAAATTACCTCTAACTGCACTGTCATGTTCCTCCCCTGATACAAATTACCTCTAACTGCACTGTCATGTTCCTCCCTAATACAAATTACCTCTAACTGCACTGTCATGTTCCTCCCCTGATACAAATTACCTCTAATTGCACTGTCATGTTCCTCCCCTGATACAAATTACCTCATGTTCCTCCCCGTATACAAATTACCACAATGACTGTAAGACACTGCAGCATCTATATTCTCTGTAAAGGGATTGGTGATTTTGAGTTAAGAAATAAATAGACATCTATGGGACAGCTGTATTTGTATGGACTGGAACGACCTTGAATTTGAAAACCTAGTGACCACTTGTGTTAATCACTTTATATTGGAACAGACCCTGATGACACCTATTTTATACTGTTCATTGATGATCTGTCCCGATCTCCTACAGTAAATAAATGTTCCTTTAGGTTGGTGGATTCCACATTATCAGAACAAATTATTTGTATTGAAGCTGATTTATGTAGTGATAGATGTTCAGCCAGAGGGTAATAAATCACTGTGCACAGAGGACATGGTACTGTAAGTACTGCCAGGTAGTGATCTTGCACTTGGCCGCGCCACAGTGACCCATCAGACATTGTGGTCTATTTCAGTCTGTTAGAGTCATGTTAGCCAATACAAACACCCATAATCACTTGCACATTCAGGGGCTTCGCTCTGATAATGTCACCAAGATTCAATTATTACGTGTCAATAAACAGGCAAATTTGCCCATTTGCAGGGACATGATACAAAACAAGCCATTACAAGTGGCTGGTTAATGCTACCGCGAGCTTGTGGTAGCAATTAGTGCTTATAAAATTAACCAGAGATCAGATATCTGGTTAATTTGATAAATGTGCCCCCAAAATAAAGTGTTGTGTGTTTTATTAAAAATAAAAATTGTAGCATTTAATTTTTTTAATAAAATAACGGCATTAGGCAGTATTTTGGGGGTAATGTTGGCGGGAGTGTTCGAACAAAAACGGCACTGAAAAATGCCTTTATGTTCTATGGGGACTGTGTGTTCCCAGTATATGACTATAATATATATATATATATGCATATGTATGTATGTGATAATGTGTGTATATATTAACACACAAATATATATGTATATAAGCATATATATATCTAATAATGCTGCCATCGCTGTGCGACTTACCCCTGCGCTGCTCTAGGTTCTGATGCTGTGTCTGAGGGCATGAGAACGAGGCTCCCATTGGAGCCTACGGAAGCAAGCTCTCATTAGCGTGCGATAGTATTACTCAATGGAGCGCAAATATCGATTTCACAAAAGCGATATTTAGCGCTCCACTTGTAATCCGGCCCTATATGTTTATATTATTTTTTATATTCAGCCATAATAAACCACGGATCACATTTGGACAGTTTTGACGCCAGGTCTTGTATTATACATTTACATGCTCAGTTCATGTTAATAATATAAAAATACAGCTCAAATCACACATTTTAAATGACAAATTTTGTGCACAACTTAAAGAGAAATTTGCACAGTCTGGTAAAGCTTTACAGAATCAGTGCATTAAATGAAATGGACCTTCCTTTATCATTACTGATGTAACCTGGTTTTATTAGTTTCATCGTTTTATTACAATACCGCAAAAATATTTATTTTTCAAGAGGTGACTTTTTCCACCTGGTATCCAATAGCCGTGCTAGCCATACGAGGCTCAGGAAGCTCGGAAGCATTTTTTTAGCGCTGTATGGCTAGCACGGCTATTGGATACCAGGTGGAAAAAGTCACCTCTTGAAAAATAAATATTTTTGCGGTGGGCGGCCAGAAAAAGGGTATTGTAATAAAATGAGGTTACATCAGTAATGATGAATGAATGATTCTGTATTACAGGCTGGCTGTAATTATAGCCATGAAATGCATCCTTCACATTGTTAACTGATTTTAATAATGAAAGGGACAGAAACTCTGAAGTTAGAGCATTTTATTATTATTGTTCTTTCATATTATGCAGCGCTGTAACATTAAGTTATAGGGGCTGAATTATCAAGCGGCGGGCGGACATGATTAGCTGCGGCATACGCTGTTGGCATTTTACATTGCACAAGCATTTCTGGTGAAATGCTTGTGCAATGCCGCCCCATTCGCTAGTAGGGGCTGTCAATCATCCGATCGTATCTGATCGGGACCTCAGAGGTGGCGGATGAGTTAATGAGCAGCTTCTTACGGCCGCTGCTTCTTAACTAAATTTTCTGCAGAGCCGGAAACTTCGGGGGTAGATTGTAGCATCCGCTGCCCCATGCAGTACATGAATCAGATTTATATAAATATAAGGGTACAGAGCCACTGAAAGCTGTAAACCATCTTTAAATAAAACGACAAACAGGACAGGTGGGTTCTATTGCTGGCATGTAGCTATGTGTTTAACTCCTGTAAAATGGTTAAACACATAGTTAAAGTCAGCCCTAGCACAGTAATGCACAGCACATCTGACAAGAGAGATCTGTGTGAAGCCACCAATCACCATCTAGCTCCCAGTAGAGCACTGCTGTGCCTGATCCTACCTAGTTATGCTTTTCAACAAAAGACACTAAAAGAACAAAGTAAATTTGATAAAATAATTAAAAAATCTTTTAAAATAACTGCTCTGTCTGACCCAAGAAAGTTTAATTGTAAGTTTCATGTCGCTTTAATTGAAATCTACCTGCATCAGACGCACAACGCTAATGAATTGGCGCTCTGTGCCGATACATTTAGTTACATAAAGGTCTGTGAACTCTTGTGCAACCCCCTGGAACCTCCTTTACTTTACCAGATGGTTCCGTTCTGTCAATACCAGCAGCTGGGAGCACAGTCACCGTATACTGTGACATTCTCCTTATTTCAGGGGCTGTGTGTGACGACGAGACATCTAATTAGGTATTCAGGAGTGACAGACACATAACTATTCATAACTCTCAGCCAGGAATGACACCGGGTTCTCACCTAGTACAGGAGCCAGCGGCTCGTACACCACTCGGTAACCTTGCAGAATCCCGTTGGTTGTCACAGGTTCCCCCCAGGTCACATTCAAGGTGCTGGAAGTCATTTCAGTAAAAGCCAGGAAGCCTGGAGCACTTGGAGCTGGGAGAACAGAAAATGAGCAGCAATTTATTACCTGACAAAGAAGCGAATGCTCGACCCTGAACATTAAGGCAAGAGAAAGTGGTCACAATGTCAGATGTGGGCGATAAAGAAAGTAAAGTGGTCACAATGTCAGATGTGGGCGATAAAGAACGTAAAGTGGTCACAATGTCAGATGTGGGCGATAAAGAACGTAAAGTGGTCACAATGTTAGATGTGGGCGATAAAGAACGTAAAGTGGTCACAATGTCAGATGTGGGCGATAAAGAAAGTAAAGTGGTCACAATGTCAGATGTGGGCGATAAAGAACGTAAAGTGGTCACAATGTCAGATGTGGGCGATAAAGAACGTAAAGTGGTCACAATGTTAGATGTGGGCGATAAAGAACGTAAAGTGGTCACAATGTCAGATGTGGGCGATAAAGAAAGTAAAGTGGTCACAATGTCAGATGTGGGCGATAAAGTAAGTAAAGTGGTCACAATGTCAGATGTGGGCGATAAACAAAGTAAAGTGGTCACAATGTCAGATGTGGGCGATAAACAAAGTAAAGTGGTCACAATGTCAGATGTGGGCGATAAAGAAAGTAAAGTGGTCACAATGTCAGATGTGGGCGATAAAGTAAGTAAAGTGGTCACAATGTCAGATGTGGGCGATAAACAAAGTAAAGTGGTCACAATGTCAGATGTGGGCGATAAACAAAGTAAAGTGGTCACAATGTCAGATGTGGGCGATAAAGAAAGTAAAGTGGTCACAATGTCAGATGTGGGCGATAAAGAAAGTAAAGTGGTCACAATGTCAGATGTGGGCGATAAAGAAAGTAAAGTGGTCACAATGTCAGATGTGGGCGATAAAGAAAGTAAAGTGGTCACAATGTCAGATGTGGGCGATAAACAAAGTAAAGTGGTCACAATGTCAGATGTGGGTGATAAACAAAGTAAAGTGGTCACAATGTCAGATGTGGGCGATAAAGAAAGTAAAGTGGTCACAATGTCAGATGTGGGCGATAAACAAAGTAAAGTGGTCACAATGTCAGATGTGGGCAATAAAGAAAGTAAAGTGGTCACAATGTCAGATGTGGGCGATAAAGAAAGTAAAGTGGTCACAATGTAAGATGTGGGCGATAAAGAAAGTAAAGTGGTCACAATGTCAGATGTGGGCGATAAAAAAAAGAAAAGTGGTCACAATGTCAGATGTGGGCGATAAAGAAAGTAAAGTGGTCACAATGTCAGATGTGGGCGATAAAGAAAGTAAAGTGGTCACAATGTCAGATGTGGGCGATAAAGAAAGTAAAGTGATCACAATGTCAGATGTGGGCGATAAAGAAAGTAAAGTGGTCACAATGTCAGATGTGGGCGATAAAGAAAGTAAAGTGGTCACAATGTCAGATGTGGGCGATAAAGAAAGTAAAGTGGTCACAATGTCAGATGTGGGCGATAAAGAAAGTAAAGTGGTCACAATGTCAGATGTGGGCGATAAAGAAAGTAAAGTGGTCACAATGTCAGATGTGGGCGATAAAGAAAGTAAAGTGGTCACAATGTCAGATGTGGGCGATAAACAAAGTAAAGTGGTCACAATGTCAGATGTGGGTGATAAACAAAGTAAAGTGGTCACAATGTCAGATGTGGGCGATAAAGAAAGTAAAGTGGTCACAATGTCAGATGTGGGCGATAAACAAAGTAAAGTGGTCACAATGTCAGATGTGGGCAATAAAGAAAGTAAAGTGGTCACAATGTCAGATGTGGGCGATAAAGAAAGTAAAGTGGTCACAATGTAAGATGTGGGCGATAAAGAAAGTAAAGTGGTCACAATGTCAGATGTGGGCGATAAAAAAAAGAAAAGTGGTCACAATGTCAGATGTGGGCGATAAAGAAAGTAAAGTGGTCACAATGTCAGATGTGGGCGATAAAGAAAGTAAAGTGGTCACAATGTCAGATGTGGGCGATAAAGAAAGTAAAGTGATCACAATGTCAGATGTGGGCGATAAAGAAAGTAAAGTGGTCACAATGTCAGATGTGGGCGATAAAGAAAGTAAAGTGGTCACAATGTCAGATGTGGGCGATAAAGAAAGTAAAGTGGTCACAATGTCAGATGTGGGCGATAAACAAAGTAAAGTGGTCACAATGTCAGATGTGGGCGATAAAGAAAGTAAAGTGGTCACAATGTCAGATGTGGGCGATAAAGAAAGTAAAGTGGTCACAATGTCAGATGTGGGCGATAAAGAAAGTAAAGTGGTCACAATGTCAGATATGGGCGATAAAGAAAGTAAAGTGGTCACAATGTCAGATGTGGGCGATAAAGAAAGTAAAGTGGTCACAATGTCAGATGTGGGCGATAAAGAAAGTAAAGTGGTCACAATGTCAGATGTGGGCGATAAACAAAGTAAAGTGGATATTACTGTCACACAGCAAAACTATTGGCAGTGCAAATGAGATTTCAACCTGCAAACATTTCCATCATACCAGCCTGCTGTGTTGTGCCCTGAATGGGATCACTTTTCGGCCCTTCCCCTGCGGCATTAAAAGCGGACACGCTGACAGAATAGCTTGTGTAGCTGGTCAGGTTTTTTAACTTCACTGTATTTTCTGGCTTGGACAGGACTGTCTCTGTGTGATTGCGGTTATTTGTTTCCCACGTGTAAATCTGTTAGGAACAAAATATTTGCTCTTATCAATATTTCTGTAAGAGGAAAATCTGAGACAAAGATGAATCCAGTTTATAAAAAAAGCAAGAATGAAAAATGGATATAGAGTTATATATGCTTAACATGGACAGTAAAAAGGGCCAAAACCATAGAGCAACAGAGACATACAAAATGGACTTGGGGTTTAAAAAGAGAATATAGGATGGACCCAGATGTGAGATAGAAGAACACAAGATGCACCCAGATGTAAGAAAAAACACAAAATGGACCCAGATGTGAGAGAGAAGATGGACCCAGATGTGAGAGAGAAGACAAGATGAGCCCATATGTGTGTGTGAGAAGAATACCAAGATGGACCCAGGTGTAAGAGAGAACACACAATGGACACAGATGTGAGGGAGAACACCACCAAGATGGACCAATTTATGAGAGAGAACACAGGATGGACCCAGATGTAAGAGAGAACACCAAGATGTATGAGAGAAGAAAACCAACATGGATCCAGATGTGAGACAGAACACAAGATGAACCCAGATGTGAGAGAAAGGACAAGATAGAGAGAAAAGAACACCAAGATGGACTCAGATGTGGGAGCAAAGAAAACCAAGATGGACCCAGATTTGAAAGAGAACACAAGATGGACCCAGATGTAGAAGCGAAGGAGACAAAATGGACCCAGATATGAGAGACAAGATAGACCTGTGAGAGAGAACACAGGATAGACTCAGATGTGGCATAGAAAAACGCAGGGTAGATCCAGATTTGTGAGAGAAGAACAGAGGATAGACCCAGATGTGTGATAGAAGAATGCAGGATGGACCCAGATGTGTGATAGAAGAATGCAGGATGGACCTAGATGTGTGAGAGAAGAACAGAGGATGGACCCAGATGTGTGATAGAAGAATGCAGGATGGACCCAGATGTGTGATAGAAGAATGCAGGATGGACCCAGATGTGTGATAGAAGAATGCAGGATGGACCTAGATGTGTGAGAGAAGAACAGAGGATGGGCCCAGATTTGTGATAGAAGAATGCAGGATGGACCCAGATGTGTGATAGAAGAATGCAGGATGGACCTAGATTTGTGATAGAAGAATGCAGGATGGACCTAGATGCGTGAGAGAAGAACACAGGATGGACCCAGATATGTGAGAGAAAGGAACACAAGACGTAACCCAGATGTGAGAGAGAACACTGGACAGAAGCTAGATGTGAGCCAGAATAACACAGGATAGACCCAGATGTGAGAGAGAACACAAGATGGACCCGAATGTGAGAGAAAATAACACAGGATGGACACAGATATGAGAGAGAAGAACACAAGATGAACCCGGATGTGAGAGAGAAGAACACAGGATGGACACGGATGTAAGAGAGAAGAACACAGGATGGACACGGATGTGAGAGAGAAGAACACAGGATGGACCCGGATGTGAGCCAGGAGAACACACGATGGACCCAAATCAGAATTGGTGGAACAATTACATATTTTACATTGAATTCTCTCTCAAGAGGCAGTGAGCTTTACATGCTTTAGAACAGAGTTCTTCAAACCACCGGTCAGGCCCAATTACTGGGTCGCAGCATCATGTCTACTGGGTCCCGACTTGTGTGTGTGTGTTGTAGGAGAGTGTGTGTGAGGTGTGTGTTGTAGGAGAGTGTGTGTGTGGTGTGTGTTGTAGGAGGGTGTGTGTCTGTTGTAGGAGAGTGTGTGTGTGTGGTGTGTGTTGTATGAGAATGTGTGGGGTGTGTGTGTGTTGTAAGAGTGTGTGTGTGTGTGTGTGTGTGTGGTGTGTGTTGTATGAGAGTGTGTGCGGTGTGTGTGTGTGTGTTGTAGGAGAGTGCGTGTGTGGTGTGTGTTGTAGTAGAGTGTGTGTGTGGTGTGTGTTGTAGGAGAATGTGTGTGGGGTGTGTGTGTGTTGTAAGAGAGTGTGTGTGGTGTGTGATGTAGGAGTGTGTGGTGTGTGTGGTGTGTGTTGTAGGAGAGTGTGTGTGTGGTGTGTGTTGTAGGAGAGTGTGTGTGTGGTGTGTGTTGTAAGAGAGTGTGTGTGTGTGTGGTGTGTGTTGTAGGAGAGTGTGTGTGGTGTGTGTGTGTTGTGGGAGTGTGTGTGGGGTGTGTGTGTGTTGTAAGAGAGTGTGTGTGGTGTGTGATGTAGGAGAGTATGTGTGTGGTGTGTGTTGTAGGAGAGTGTGTGTGTGGTGTGTGTTGTAGGAGAGTGTGTGTGTGTGTTGTAGGAGAATGTGTGTGTTGTGTGTTGTAGGAGAGTACGTGTGTGTGTGTGTTGTGTGTTGTAGGAGAGTGTGTGTGTGGTGTGTGTTGTAGGAGAGTGTGTGTGTGTGGTGTGTGTTGTAGGAGAGTGTGTGTGTGTGTGTGGTGTGTTGTAGGAGAGTGTGTGTGTGTGTGGTGTGTGTTGTAGGAGAGTGTGTGTGTGTGGTGTGTGTTGTAGGAGAGTGTGTGTGTGTTGTAGGAGAGTGTGTGTGGTGTGTTGTAGGAGAGTGTGTGTGGTGTGTTGTAGGAGAGTGTGTGTGTGGTGTGTGTTGTAGGAGAGTGTGTGTGTGTGGTGTGTGTTGTATGAGAGTGTGTGCGGTGTGTGTGTGTGTGTTGTAGGAGAGTGCGTGTGTGGTGTGTGTTGTAGTAGAGTGTGTGTGTGGTGTGTGTTGTAGGAGAATGTGTGTGGGGTGTGTGTGTGTTGTAAGAGAGTGTGTGTGGTGTGTGATGTAGGAGAGTGTGTGTGTGGTGTGTGTTGTAGGAGAGTGTGTGTGTGGTGTGTGTTGTAGGAGAGTGTGTGTGTGGTGTGTGTTGTAAGAGAGTGTGTGTGTGTGTGGTGTGTGTTGTAGGAGAGTGTGTGTGGTGTGTGTGTGTTGTGGGAGTGTGTGTGGGGTGTGTGTGTGTTGTAAGAGAGTGTGTGTGGTGTGTGATGTAGGAGAGTATGTGTGTGGTGTGTGTTGTAGGAGAGTGTGTGTGTGGTGTGTGTTGTAGGAGAGTGTGTGTGTGTGTTGTAGGAGAATGTGTGTGTTGTGTGTTGTAGGAGAGTACGTGTGTGTGTGTGTTGTGTGTTGTAGGAGAGTGTGTGTGTGGTGTGTGTTGTAGGAGAGTGTGTGTGTGTGGTGTGTGTTGTAGGAGAGTGTGTGTGTGTGTGTGGTGTGTTGTAGGAGAGTGTGTGTGTGTGTGGTGTGTGTTGTAGGAGAGTGTGTGTGTGTGGTGTGTGTTGTAGGAGAGTGTGTGTGTGTTGTAGGAGAGTGTGTGTGGTGTGTTGTAGGAGAGTGTGTGTGGTGTGTTGTAGGAGAGTGTGTGTGTGTGTGGTGTGTGTTGTATGAGAGTGTGTGTGTGTGGTGTGTGTTGTAGGAGAGTGTGTGGTGTGTGTGTGTTGTAGGAGAGTGTGTGTGTGGTGTGTGTGTGTGTGGTGTGTGTGTTGTAGGAGAGTGTGTGTGTGGTGTGTGTGTGTGGTGTGTGTGTGTGGTGTGTGTGTTGTAGGAGAGTGTGTGTGGTGTGTGGTGTGTTGTAGGAGAGTGTGTGGTGTGTGTGTGTTGTAGGAGAGTGTGTGTGTGTGTGTGGTGTGTGTGTGGTGTGTGTGTTGTAGGAGAGTGTGTGTGTGGTGTGTGTGTGTGGTGTGTGTGTTGTAGGAGAGTGTGTGTGTGGTGTGTGTGTGGTGTGTGTGTGGTGTGTGTGTGGTGTGTGTGTGTGTGTGTGGTGTGTGTGTTGTAGGAGAGTGTGTGTTGTAGAAGAGTGTGTGCGGTGTGTGTGTGTGTTGTAGGAGAGTGTGTTATTACCTTTAACAAAAACTTTCTAGTTTGACTCTAATCAGGAATAAGGTACGCACACATTTTAGTCACTTTGCCAAAAATTGCATCTATCTTGTTGTATATTACTTCAGAAATTTTCAAACCAAGCATAAAAAAGGTTCAGGAAGGTATATGGTATCATGCCCCTGGGTCTTGGGGAAAAAAGTTTGAAGACGCCTGCTTTAGAAAGTGGATACAGACTTAAATTGTGGCATTGAAAGTTGTAGTGGGTGACTAAAGTAGAACAAGATTTATTTTTGAGTGTCCCCGTTCAGCTTCAGGCTACCTTGTGGTTGGTGTAAGGGGTTTACACCAGTGTTACTGCACATAGTTGTAATTGGTGTGTGATACTATTATGTTGTAGTAGCTGCTAGAGATGCAAAAGGGAAGAGTGTGTTCTTTGCGAGCTGTTACTACATTTTTGTTTGGCTGGATTTTGTATTGCACATAAATACTCATCCTATATTATAAAAGACAAGAGTTTGTCTGAAGCCGTCATGCGCAGTTCAGACAAACTCTTGCAGCTGATCGCACGCGCACCCACCCGGCAGCAGCGCGAGGACCCGGCAGCACAGCTGATCAGTGAAACAAAGCAGCGCGAGGACCGGCAAGTGAAGGCGCACAGGAGAGAGAGAGAAGAGAGAGGAGAGAGAGGAGAGAGAGGAGAGAGAGGAGAGAGAGGAGAGAGAGGAGAGAGAGGAGAGAGAGGAGAGAGAGGAGAGAGAGGAGAGAGAGGAGAGAGAGGAGAGAGAGAAGAGAGAGAAGAGAGAGAAGAGAGAGAAGAGAGAGAAGAGAGAGAAGAGAGAGAAGAGAGAGAAGAGAGAGATAACACAACACGGCCCGTGTGAACGGGCTTTAGGACTAGTTGTAAATACAAAGTTGCCAATACACTGTGCAGATGGACTGAGATCTAGCTCTATGCTTAGGGAGTTAAATGGATTAAGCCATCTTCAATCACCTCTTGTGGTCAGGGGATAAATTCTAATTAACTCTATGAACCCTTTCCATACAGCTTATATCCAACACAAAAGAAGGGGCTGCTATGAATCATCTGCCCTACTAGACACAATTGCATGTATGGGGGTGATGTGGCTTTCTATAAGGTCTGTATGATAAAAGAAGCACAATCTATGCATTCTTGTTGTTAGCCCAAGAGACACTCAATAGCAGTAGCTATTATAAGGCCCCACATATAACTTTTTGTGCTACTGATATCTCAAGGATGTAAATCCCTGACCTGTGTGTTACTGCTATAATGGGATTCCTTATAAAAGAGATTTGTGCAGAGAGTTTCACAGACCTTCATGAAAACAAAAGATCTGCAGTGAATACAAAACATTCAGTACTGATTGTGACTGCATAACGGGCTAGATTACAAGTGAGGCGCCATCTTAACGGGGCAAATCTGAAGCTTTACGGGCGCATGTTAAATTACCAGCTATTCTTCTTTTTTGGTTCAGAACCCTGAATAGTGCTTGCTGATTGGTGGCTGCATTTAGACACCAATCAGCATGCACTACCCAAGTGCTGAACCAAAGATGGGCTGGCTCGCAAGCTTACTTTCCTGTTTTGTCAAATAAAGATACCAAGAGAACAAAGAAAATTTGATAATAGAAGCAAATTAGAAAGTTGCTTAAAGTTGTTGCTCTATCTGAATCATGAAAGAAAACAATAGGGTTCAGTGTCCCTTTAAATCTCCTTTCCTTCAACCTTAAATTGTGACCTCTTGTCACAAACAATTTTCTTGGAATAAAAAGAGCTTCTGCCATCTCTGTATATATTTATATAAAGTGATCATTTCACCTCTCAAGCGCCTTTTTTCTATAGAAAACAGACCCAGTTTTGCTAGCCTCTCCTCATAGCTTAAATTATCCATTCCCCTTATTAGCTTTGTGGCCCTTCTCTGAACTTTTTCTAGTTCTGCAATATCTTTTTTTTTAGATTGGTCCCCAGAACTGCACTCCATACTCAAGGTGAGGTCTTACCAGGGCTTTATATAGTGACAGAATTATGCTTTCCTCCCTTGCATCAATGCCTCTTTTAATACACGCTAGTATCTTATTAGCCTTAGAAGCTGGTGGAGTATCCTCTTGACCCTGGTCGTCTGGAGGGCTAACAGGAGAATTCGCATTGGAAGAATCAGGGAAGGAAATCTGATTCTGTTTGAGTGAAGGTTGGGATTGTCCATCAGGAGCCTGGCCCTAGTTTTCATTCCCTCCAACTTGAGAGCCACGGGTCGTGGCTGTCATACTTGACACAGGGCAGATTTTTGCAATTTTGTCTGTTTAGGTAGTGGTCGTAAGAGAAGAAATTATAGTCCCCTTAAAAAGATGACAAGCCAGCATATGTCTGCCTTCCAAAGCTCCACCTCAAGCACAAAGCCTTTTGCAAAAATGATTGCATAACCGCAAACTAGAGAGCCCTCCAATGCTGGAGATAAAAAAAAGCTTATTGAGGAGGTTACAAGAAAAAGGAATGCAAAGCAGGAAGCTGCGGTCGCTTCATTTAAGTCCTCCCCCACAACTTCATATGCATTAAAACTTTTTCACATTGCCTCCCGCTCCTGTTTTTTTACCCCCTCAGAGGCTCATTCCGGTTGCCATGTCTTTCCATTTCAATGGCCCGTCAGTGGCATTAGCTTTCAGCTCACTGCAGGGTGTCTTCATTTTTTTTTTTGCTCTTCCCCTTATTTATATATTCCTCATCTTTCCCTGTCTTGCTATGTCTCTCTGTACTGTATATTTATGTGTTGATATGTGTATAGACACATATAAACACACAAATATATATGAACATAAGCATATACATATTTATTGCGAGTTGCCTCCTGCACTGTGTGAGGTGTTTGTATATGGCTGCCAGCACGAAAACAGGATTGGAGCCTAAGTAAACTCCCATGAACGCTTGGCTTCCAGCAATGAAAACAAGTGAATTGTGCCTTGCTTGTAAAACCAACGCACATTTACATGCTCTGGTGTTGCCAAGGTAAGCGCAAATATTGCACTCTGTATGTACAAATTTAAGCTTAACTTGTAATCTAGCCCAATAGTCCTGCCGTGTCTGCGCCTGATCACCCTGCCGTGTCTGCGCCTGATCACCCTGCCGGTCTGATCCTGATGACCCTGCTGTGTTTGCTCCTGATGACCCTGCTGTGTTTGCTCCTGATCACCCTGCTGTGTCTGCTCCTGATTACCCTGCTGTGTCTGCTCCTGATCACCCTGCTGTGTTTGCTCCTGATCACCCTGTCGTGTCTGATCCTGATCACCCTGCTGTGTCTGCGCCTGATGACCCTGCTGTGTTTGCTCCTGATGACCCTGCTGTGTTTGCTCCTGATCACCCTGCTGTGTCTGCGCCTGATCACCCTGCCGTGTCTGCGCCTGATCACCCTGCCGGTCTGATCCTGATGACCCTGCTGTGTTTGCTCCTGATGACCCTGCTGTGTTTGCTCCTGATCACCCTGCTGTGTCTGCTCCTGATCACCCTGCTGTGTCTGCTCCTGATCACCCTGCTGTGTTTGCTCCTGATCACCCTGTCGTGTCTGATCCTGATCACCCTGCTGTGTTTGCTCCTGATGACCCTGCTGTGTTTGCTCCTGATCACCCTGCTGTGTCTGCTCCTGATCACCCTGCTGTGTTTGCTCCTGATCACCCTGCTGTGTTTGCTCCTGATCACCCTGCTGTGTCTGCTCCTGATCACCCTGCTGTGTTTGCTCCTGATCACCCTGTCGTGTCTGATCCTGATCACCCTGCTGTGTCTGCGCCTGATGACCCTGACATGTCTGATCCTGATGACCCTGCTGTGTTTGCTCCTGATGACCCTGCTGTGTCTGCGTCTGATGAACCTGCTCTGTCTGCGCCTGATGACCCTGCTGGTCTGATCCTGATGACCCTGCTGGTCTGATCCTGATGACCCTGCTGGTCTGATCCTGATGACCCTGCTGTGTTTGCTCCTGATGACCCTGCTGTGTCTGCGTCTGATGAACCTGCTCTGTCTGCGCCTGATGACCCTGCTGGTCTGATCCTGATGACCCTGCTGGTCTGATCCTGATGAACCTGCTGTGTCTGATCCTGATGACCCTGCTGGTCTGATCCTGATGACCCTGCTGGTCTGATCCTGATGACCCTGCTGGTCTGATCCTGATGACCCTGCTGGTCTGATCCTGATGACCCTGTTGGTCTGATCCTGATGACCCTGTTGGTCTGATCCTGATGACCCTGCTGGTCTGATCCTGATGACCCTGCTGGTCTGATCCTGATGACCCTGCTGGTCTGATCCTGATGACCCTGCTGTGTTTGCTCCTGATGACCCTGCTGTGTCTGCGTCTGATGAACCTGCTCTGTCTGCGCCTGATGACCCTGCTGGTCTGATCCTGATGACCCTGCTGGTCTGATCCTGATGACCCTGCTGGTCTGATCCTGATGACCCTGCTGGTCTGATCCTGATGACCCTGCTGGTCTGATCCTGATGACCCTGCTGGTCTGATCCTGATGACCCTGCTGTGTTTGCTCCTGATGACCCTGCTGTGTCTGCGTCTGATGAACCTGCTCTGTCTGCGCCTGATGACCCTGCTGGTCTGATCCTGATGACCCTGCTGTGTCTGATCCTGATGACCCTGCTGGTCTGATCCTGATGACCCTGCTGGTTTGCTCCTGATGACCCTGCTGGTCTGATCCTGATGACCCTGCTGGTCTGATCCTGATGACCCTGCTGGTCTGATCCTGATGACCCTGCTGTGTTTGCTCCTGATGACCCTGCTGTGTTTGCTCCTGATGACCCTGCTGTGTTTGCTCCTGATGACCCTGCTGTGTCTGCGTCTGATGAACCTGCTCTGTCTGCGCCTGATGACCCTGCTGGTCTGATCCTGATGACCCTGCTGTGTCTGATCCTGATGACCCTGCTGGTCTGATCCTGATGACCCTGCTGGTCTGATCCTGATGACCCTGCTGGTCTGATCCTGATGACCCTGCTGGTCTGATCCTGATGACCCTGCTGGTCTGATCCTGATGACCCTGCTGGTCTGATCCTGATAACCCTGCTGGTCTGATCCTGATGACCCTGCTGGTCTGATCCTGATGACCCTGCTGGTCTGATCCTGATGACCCTGCTGGTCTGATCCTGATGACCCTGCTGGTCTGATCCTGATGCCCCTGCTCTGTCTGCTTCAAAAGAAAACAACTAGAAATTGTTGTAGGAAAGTATACACATGTATAGCACTCTGTTCCCCTGGATTATTCTAAATTAGTACAACAGTGTGGATTTATTATCATAAGCGGTTAAAAATAAAACTTTATTACATTCATTTAAAAGATGGGTGCTTTAAAAACGTTATGTACAGTGCTGAAAGAGCTTGATATCTAATAGGCACGGTGTATAAAGTGCTAGAATTTGGGTATTATTGAAGGTAACCCCCAACCAGTCACTAGTTTCAGTAACGATCAGTACTTGTTGTAAATTATACAGTCTCAAAAATAACCTTTAATATGGTTAAAATAAAAGCCAGCACCGTCTGGTCAGGTGTGCTGGTAATAAGATTATAGTGACCACTTATATAATAATTCACTTAGCAGATTTTATTCAATATCCCTTGCTATATGTCACATGGTGTTATGAATTAATAGGAGAGATGGAACTCAGTAAATTAGGTTTTGTTAGCCAATAGTAGCACTGAGAAGCTAAGAGACTGAACTCAGAGCAACTGATACTTAGGCTATAATATAATATATACAAAGATCACCTTAACAAGAATGTAAAGGTTATAAAGTGAACAGAACTTGCAATTCTGATTTAGGTATATTAGGCTTTGCCCAGCTAGCTCCCAGTGACAAAGAAATAACACAAATCTTGGGTGTAGGCAATGTTCTGATAAGAATTCCCAAAGTTAGTTAATGTCCATGCATCATAACTTGCAATTCTGATTTAGGTATATTAGGCTTAGCCCAGCTAGCTCCCAGTGACACAGAAATAACTCAAATCTTGGGTGTAGGCAATATTCTGTTAAGCGTTTTCAAAGTTAGTTAATGTCCATGCTAGGAAATAACATAAGGGAATGTTAGGAGAATGTCTTTTTAAGAAAAGATGTGTTGCGCTTGTTTAGATAACAACTGGTATTCAGTGCAGTAATATATACAGTGAGAGGTTTCCTTAACAAGACTTAGAAAGTAAATCCTGGATGAAGGAAGTAATTCAGTAACTACTCACAGTAAGGAAGACAGGAGCAGCATGGAGATTAGAGTGAATAAGCTGTTAGGAGATTCACAGCTCAGCAGACAAAGCAGATTGATCACACAGGGAACCACTCACTGTGACCGGAGCTTCGCAGCACAGCTGAATCCTCACAATGAAATGTTTGTAGAAAGATATGATACACTTCAATAAAGGTTCTTCAGGGTTAAAGCTGAAATGAAATACTGTAGTAACAATTCCAGAGTTGGAAGAGACTGTAGATAAATGGCTTTAATTCAATCAGGACAAATCAAGGAGATGCAACTTCTAGGATTACCAAATACAAAATACTAAAGCAGGTAAAAGTGGTCGTGCCAGGTTTAAATAACCTTGTTCACAAGGTGAAGCTGAATTAAAGGTACAGTAGCTGAAACATGAGTTCTGAAAAGGAAGACATCCATTACATCTCCCCCTCCTCAAGACAGCATCCCCGGAGCTGCAAATCTTGGACGATCCGGATGTCGCCTGTGAAAAAGTGATACCAGACGTGGTGCTTGAACCAATGTTGAGGGCTCCCAAGAATCCTCTTCCAAATTGTACCCTTTGCAATGGATCAGATATTGGAGTATTCCTTTATGAATCCTAGAATTAATAATAGAATCTACTTCATATTCCGTGTCTGGATCTACAAAAGTTTCAGGAAGCTTCCTAAGTTGCCGAGTGTCCTGATAAGGTTTCAATAAAGACAGTCTAGGGTGACTGCATTTTCATTAATGATTCTTGTTATAGGTAAAGGTCCGATGAAGGTAACACTGAGTTTCTTGCTTGGAGTGCTAAGTTTAATGTGTTTTGTGGATAACCAAACCTTGTCTCCAACTTTGTAAGTTGGTGGTTTACGTCTTCTCAGGTCATAACGACGCTTTTGGGTTGCTTGTGCATCAGAAATGTTATTCTTAAGTCCCTGAAACATATCAATTAAAGAGTTGGTGGTATCATCCACTTGTGGACAAGAGTTATCAGGTTGAGGATGTAACTGGAAAGTGGGATGATATCCATAATTTGCGTAAAAGGAGATCTCTTGGTTGTGGAATTTTCTGAGTTATTATAGGCATATTCTGCCACAGGTAAATTTTGACTCCAATGGTGTTGTTGATGAAGCTGTAACCACTGTAACCCCAATACTATGGGGAATAATGGTGAGGGTATTACATCAAATCTGATATACTCTACATGGTTTGAGTGAGAGGTTACTTTGAGAGGAATTGTGTGATAAGTGATGGGTCCTGTATTTATCAAAGAGCCATCAATAACTCTGATTAAGACGGGTGTTGCTTTTAACATAACAGGAATTTTATTATTCTTAACAAGTGTTGCATCAATGTAACAGTTGTGAGCCCCCGAGTCAATGATTCCTTCACTTCTGAGATGTTGTTGATCCCACTGCAAAGAAAGGGTTAATGAGCAGTATGCTATTTTTGAGGAGTTTGTAGTTAAACAAGATTTTTTTTGTAAAAGACTTACATTTCTTCTGTCTCTATAATATGGGACAATCTTTGACACTGTGTGAACTAGATGCACAATACATACATAGGTTGAGCAACCTGCGGCTATTCTTTTCCTCTGGCTGTAATGGCCCTTTAGTGAAACCTATCTCCATGGCTTCAGTGGGTTGAGAATGGTTTATCTTTGGTGCGTATGTTGGTGCCTTATAGGATGATTCTGTAGTATGTCTCTCTGTCTTTCTCTCTCTGACACGTCTATCAATCTGGATGCTTAATGAGATTAAACCTTCCAAAGTTTTAGGAAGTTCGGTGCGAGCAATTTCATCCTTAACCGTATCAGATAACCCTAAATGGTATTGGTTCCTAAGGGCTATGTTACTCCACTCTGTATCATTGGAATACTGTTGGAACTCAGTAAGGTATTCCTCAACTGGTCTCTTTCCTTGTCGTAGTGATCTCATTTTAATTTCTGCTGTGAGCTGCTTATTCGTATCCTCATAGAGAATACCCATTTGATGAAAAAAGTCCTCCAAGGAAGAGAGAATAGGGTGGTTTTGCTGAAAGAAAGAATCTGCCCATTTCCTGGGTTCGCCTCTTAGGTAGGATAAAACTGTAAGTACCTTGACTCGATCATTACAGTATGTTTTAGGCTTGAGGGTGAAAAGAAGAAGACAGGCATTCTTGAACTGAAGAAATTGTGTTCTATCACCTGAAAATTTGTCAGGTAAACAAACCTGGGGTTCAGGAGCACTATCTTTCATGGCTGCTCGGAGACTTTCATTTTGGAGTTGTAACTCTCTGATTGCTTGTCCCATCTGATCAACCTTTTGGTTCAGGTTGTAAACCACCTGAGGAAGATCTGCTGGTTCCATGACAATGGCTTTAGTATTATGTTATGAATTAATAGGAGAGATGGAACTCAACTGAAGAAATTCAGTAAATTAGGTTTTGTTAGCCAATAGTAGCACTGAGAAGCAATAACAACTGGTATTCAGTGCAGTAATATATACAGTGAGAGGTTTCCTTAACAAGACTTAGAAAGTAAATCCTGGATGAAGGAAGTAATTCAGTAACTACTCACAGTAAGGATGACAGGAGCAGCATGGAGGTTAGAGTGAATACGCTGTTAGGAGATTCACAGCTCAGCAGACAAAACAGATTGATCACACAGGGAACCACTCACTGTGAGTCAGGCAGTTACACACTGACCGGAGCTTCGCAGCACAGCTGAATCCTCACAATGAAATGTTTGTGGAAAGATATGATACACTTCAATAAAGGTTCTTCAGGGTTAAAGCTGAAATGAAATACTTATTTAATTTAAACCAGAGTGCATGTGTGGCCCAGTTATATATCGTAACTCAACCCAGAGCATTAGAAGTATCCTCTTTATCAATAGTATCGAGTTACACCAGTGATCTGATTACTTGTTTCAACGCGTGTTAGAGCGGTCTGTCTTTTGGGGACTTGCATGTTAGTAGCAGAGCTGCAGCCAAGATATAAACCAATATTTAATTGAATATATGGAATTGATTACTTTGATCTTAGGCATAGCAGCGCAAATTGATAAATAGAGCACACTTTAATCCACAATACCAGTGCCCTTCGAATCAATATTGTTTACCTCTATTAGTAATCTGTTTAAGTATTTAGTCCAATGTGGGGATGCGGCACCTTTGGGGTTACTCCACTTACCGATACATATGTTAGTACTTCAGCTGGGAGTTGGAATTGATACGAGTATTAGTAGACTAAACTAACTTAACTACCCAGGTCTGAAGCACCACAACGTAATTTAAAATAAAGGTGTATTCGGTAATTTTGTGGTTTCCCTAGTAATGATATATATGCTAGTAGTACAGCCGGGAGCGATGATTAAAAACGAATGTTACTGCAAAAAATCTATCTAACTACTCCGGTTTGAAACTTACCAGCTCAATTCAAATAAAGGTGTACTACTTGAATTTACTGTACAAACTTGCACCAAGCACTAACAGATTATTACCCCACGTTTATCCTATTAACGTTACAAACTATAGATTTCCTTAAGGGTACATGTGGTAACTAATAAGTCAGTCGACCGTATGCTGGAACACAGTTTATACTATAAGAGTATCTAATATGAACCAACAAGAGCATATAAAATACGTATTATACCTCTTAAATGGTGTCCATATAGTGCATACAAGATATCCATCATTCTACAACCTAATTGGTACACAATCTTGTTAATTTTAGTTATATCACTAGCGCATTATAGTGGGACCCTAGGACGTTTATAATCGATCCCCATCATACCTAATACACAGGGTACTTACTTAGAAAATTTACAATACAGAATGTCACTCTCTAAATAAAGGACCAATCACATTGCAAGGGGTATACTAGTCTATAAATAACATAATTTATGTAAGAACTTACCTGATAAATTCATTTCTTTCATATTGGCAAGAGTCCATGAGCTAGTGACGTATGGGATATACATTCCTACCAGGAGGGGCAAAGTTTCCCAAACCTCAAAATGCCTATAAATACACCCCTCACCACACCCACAAATCAGTTTAACGAATAGCCAAGAAGTGGGGTGATAAAGAAAGGAGTGAAAGCATCAAAATAAGGAATTGGAATAATTGTGGGGACATCCTAAAACATTTAATGTGAAAATGGCTTAATGTAGCTTAATGAGTAAAAAAGTGGCCAAATGTTAATCAATTGCTGCATAATTTTGCACAACCCAAGATTTCCACTATCCAAGTCTATCCTAGAAGTTTCATGGATTTTGGAATTCCACAAGGCAAATGAGTGACATTAAGCTTGTTTTTTGGGGAGCTTAATGTGGCTTAACGTACAAAATTGAACTTAGATGTTAACCAATTTCCACCAAACTTACCACAATACATTAATCTATGGATTCAAACATATTCTGAACATTTCAGAACATTTGATAAAACATACCAAAAGTTATTCACATTTAACTATTTTTTTACAATCCTAAAACATTTAATGTGAGCAGTTTAATGTAAAAAGAGCTTAATGTACTAAAATTCACCAAAACTTCAACCAATTGCCTTGAAACTTGGCACAAACTCAGTTTTTCACTTTCCGAACCTATCCTAGAAGTTTCATGGATTTTGTTGTCCCACAAGGCAAATGAGTGACATTAAGCTTGTTTTTTGGGGAGCTTAATGTGGCTTAATGAGTAAAAAAGTGGCCAAATGTTAATCAATTGCTGCATAATTTTGCACAACCCAAGATTTTCACTATCCAAGGCTATCCTAGAAGTTTCATGGATTTTGGAATTCCACAAGGGAAATGAGTGACAATAAGCTTGTTTTTTGGGGAGCTTAATGTGGCTTAACGTACAAAATTGAACTTAGATGTTAACCAATTTCCACCAAACTTCCCACAATACATTAATTTATCGATTCAAACATATTCTGAAAATGTCAGAACATTTGATAAAACATACCAAACGTTATTCACATTTAACTATTTTTTTACAATCCTAAAACATTTAATGTGAGCAGCTTAATGTAAAAATAGCTTAATGTACCAAAATTCACCTAAACATCGATCAATTGCCTTGAAACTTGGCACAAACTCAGTTTGTCACTTTCCAAACCTATCCTAGAAGTATCATGGTATTTGGTTTCCCACAAGGCAAATGAGTGACATTAAGCTTGTTTTTTGGGGAGCTTAATGTGGCTTAACGTACAAAATTGAACTTAGATCTTAACCAATTTCCCCCAAACTTCTCACAATATATTAATCTATCTATTCAAACATATTCTGAAAATTTCAGGAAATTTGATAAAACATACCAAAAGTTATTCGCATTTAACAATTTTTTTACAATCCTAAAACATTTAATGTGAGCAGCTTAATGTAAAAAGAGCTTAATGTACCAAAATTCACCAAAACTTCAATCAATTGCCTTGAAACTTGGCACAAACTCAGTTTTTCACTTTCCAAACCTATCCTAGAAGTTTCATGGATTTTGGTGTCCCACAAGGCAAATGAGTGACATTAAGCTTGCTTTTTGGGGAGCTTAATGTGGCTTAACGTACAAAATTTAACTTAGATGTTAACCAATTTCCCCCAAACGTCCCACAATACATTAATTAATCTATCTATTCAAACATATTCTAAAATTTTCAGGACATTTGATAAAACATACCAAAAGTTATTTACATTTAACAGTTTTTTTACAATCGTAAAACATATGGGGGCTTATTTATCAAAGCGTCAATCTCGGTGCGTTCGCAGGCGTCAATATGCTCGCCAGACATTGCTGCCGCGGATCCACATACAATGGTCTTATTTATAAAAAAACACGTCAAAAACACATGCGTCAAGTATGGTGCGATGAGCATCGGACTGTTGTTAACTAACAGTCATCGATGTTGCAGTTATTCAGGTTTTTCCTGAGAGAAGCGCTCAACCTGAGAACGAACAATAGCATAATAGCTTGTTCTATGGCTTGTTACCACCCAAGAAGCAGCCTCTTTTTGCCCAACATGTGCCTTTCACAGAGAAGAACTTTCCTGAAGCATATCAGTCTGATCCTGACTTCACAGTACAGCCCAGCCCCGAAATACCAGGCAATCCCTCTCTGAACGAGAGATACAGCAAAACCCCAGACGTACGTTTCGGCCTATTGTGGGCCTCGTCAGTGAGGTGCAGACATATCCCTCTAGGCACACTGAGCAACGGGTCCATGTCTGGATTCCTGCATCACACATAGGGAGACTTCCCTAAGTGTCATAATTTGCATATATATATATATATATATATATATATATATATATATATATATATATATATATATATATATATATATATACATATATATATATATATATATATATATATGTGTGTGTGGGTGTGTGTGTTATGTCAGAAATCTTTTGCAAACATATTTACATGTCCCTAAATTCCTTTTTTTGTTCTAAACAATGCTGTCTTTCATGTCTCTGTGTTTATTTATACCAATATATGTATATAGTGTAAATGTATTATTATTCTGAGCAGGAATAATTGTGAATATAACATGTCATCAGGGTATCATATGTATTTATTTACAATCAATGGATATTTTAAGAGCTGGGCCAGTTTTCTCTCTGTACCTGTGTAACCCCACTGGATTACAATCTAGTTTTAAAAACCACCCCTACACAGGTGTTATAAAATCGTCTGGCATATAAGATGACATTTCTTAATGAAAATGAAATTCAAGAGAAGGAAGAAATACACTAAAAATAGCATGACAGTAAAGAGGTGATTTTAATTTCTGCTGTATCTGAATCATGACAGTTTAATGTTAGGTGGGCTATCCCTTTGAGCTATCAGTTTAAGATTATATTGAATCAAACATCATTCAAATTTTTAAAATCATTGTCTAAAATATTACATTGTGTGTCCTAATGTCAGCATCAATGTTTATCTTTAATACTAATTACACATATACATACTTTCAAAGTATAATACACAATGTAACAGATAGCACTTACAAGTTCTGATGGGTGATCAATGACACAAGTATCGAGCAATTTTATTCGTTAGTGATACTATACAATGTATATTTAAATTTGATTAGCTGATGTCATAAATCATGTGATTATGCATATCCCTATCAAAAGTGGTGGAAAAAAAATGTGTGGGTTGTCTAGGAGTATTGCGTCATATTTGGTGCGAAAAGTGTTGCATCAAATTTGGTGCGAAGTGGTGAGTGGGACTTGTATTACATGCCTTAAACATGGTGTATATAAACTTATCCAAAAAAACAAAAAAAAATAAAAAAGGAAGTTAGCTATATTATGTTATGTATTTATTTAATTTTTATCTCTATATCTACTAGTGCACCAAGTTTGGAGCAATAATATTGTCCTCTTGCTTTGTAATAATAGACAAAGATGTAACATAATCCATAAGTAGTAATGTATTTCATTTTTATCCCTATATCTACTAGTGCATTAAAATTGAAGCATTACTTTGCACCAAATTTGGAGCAATAATATTGTTTGATTTAGAAAGAGTATAGAATTTTAATAAAGTTTATAATTTACTTTTATTATCTAATATGCTTTATCGTCTTGCAGCATCGAACATAACCTTCCTGTGTTTTCAGACTCCAATTGATTTCTATGGCATCCGCGGCCTCAAGGGTAGCGGTTTGAACGATCGGTATGCTGCGCTGGAAAAGACGCAAGTGTACCTGTTAAATGTTTGGTAAATTGGAAAAAGGGTCATATGGTCATATAGAGTCGAATGTGTATTCAAAACATCTGGGATGACGCAAGCATCGATCTGCGTCAGATTGAGATCGAGGGAGGGTATATTATGTCACACATTTCAACATTTGACGATCTTGACACTTTGATAATTACGGCAGATTCCATTTGCATCAGATATGACGTGAGATTCTAGCGGATTCCATCGTATTATCAGTTGAAGCTTTGATAAATTGTCCCCTAAATGTTTTAGGATTGTAAAAAATGGTTTAATGTAAATAACTTTTGGTATATTTTATCAAATGTCCTAAATTTTTCAGAATATATTTGAAAAGATAGATTAATGTATTGTGAGCAGTTTGGGGGAAATTGGTTAACATCTAAGTTCAATTTTGTACGTTAAGCCACATTAAGCTCCCCAAAAAAACAAGCTTAATATCACTTATTTGCCTTGTGGGAAAACAAAATCCATGAAACTTCTTGGATAGGTTTTGAAAGTGAAAAACTGAGTTTGTGCCAAGTTTCAAGGCAATTGATTGATGTTTAGGCAAATTTTGGTACATTAAGCTCTTTTTTGCGTTAAGCCATTCACATGAAGGGGCCTATTTATTATGTGTCTGTCTGACATGATCCGATCAGCGGATCATGTCCGACAGACATCGCTGAATGCGGAGAGCAATACGCTCTCCACATTCATCATTGCACCAGGGGGCTGTCAATCAACCTGATCGTATTCGATTGGGTTGAAATGCGGCGATGTCTGTCTGCTTCCTCAGAGCAGGCGGACAGGTTATGGAGCAGGGGTCTTTAGACCGCTGCTTCATAACTGGTGTTTCTAGCAAGCCTAAAGGCTCGACAGAAACATGGGCCCTCAAGCTCCATACGGAGCTTAATAAATGGGCCCCAAAATGTTTTAGGATTGTTAAAAACATATTTAAATGTGAATAACTTTTGTTATGTTTTATCAAATGTCCTTACATTTTCAGAATATGTTTAAACAGATAGATTAATGTATTATGGGAAGTTTGAGGGAAATTGGTTAACATCTAAGTTCAATTTTGTACGTTAAGCCACATTAAGCTCCCCAAAAAACAAGTTTAATGTCACTCATTTGCCTTGTGGGAAACCAAAATCCATGAAACTTCTAGGATAGGTTTGGAAAATGACAAACTGAGTTTGTGCCAAGTTTTAAGGCAATTGATTGAAGTTTTGGTGAATTTTGGTACATTAAGCTCTTTTTACATTAAACTGCTCACATTAAATGATTTAGGATTGTAAAAAAATTATTAAATGTGAATAACCTTTGGTATGTTTTATCAAATTTCCTGAAATTTTCAGAATATGTTTGAATAGATAGATTAATGTATTGTGGGAAGTTTGGGGGAAATTGGTTAAGATCTGAGTTCAATTATGTATGTTAAGCCACTCTAAGCTCCCCAAAAAACAAGCTTAATGTCACTCATTTGCCTTGTGGGACACCAAATACCATGAAACTTCTAGGATAATTTGGATAGTGGAAATCTTGGGTTGTGCAAAATTATGCAGCAATTGATTAACATTTGGCCACTTTTTTACTCATTAAGCCACATTAAGCTCCCCCAAAAACAAGCTTAATGTCACTCATTTGCCTTGTGGGACACCAAAATCCATGAAACTTCTAGGATAGGTTTGGAAAGTGAAAAACTGAGTTTGTGCCAAGTTTCAAGGCAATTGATTGAAGTTTTGGTGAATTTTGGTACATTAAGCTCTTTTTAAATTAAGCTGCTCACATAGAGGGGCCTAGTTATCAAGCCGTCAACCTCAAATACGCTGGAATTCCGCAGCGTATTTGTGGCGAGGCTGATTCGCCTTAGTTATCAAAGGCTAAAGACCGGCAAAAGTAGAATTTTGTGACGTAAACTTCGATCCGCCGGACTCCGTCCGACACAGATCGATTCTTACGTCACTCCAGATGTTCCGCACACAAGTGCGGCACAATCTCACTACTTTTGCTAGTTATCAAAAAACTAGCAGGTACGCTCGGCACTTTTCCGGCCCAGCGTACCTGGTTTTCAAACCGCCAGCCTGAAGGCGGCGGATCCCATAGGAATCAATGGGAGTCTGACCATAGCGAAAGTACAAGTTCGCTGCTGCCCGACATCCCATTCATTCCTATGGGAGCTGTCTACACCTAACACCCTAACATGTACCCGAGTCTAAACACCACTAATCTGACCCCCCCCTACACCGCCGCAACTAAATAAAGTTATTACCCCCTAAACCGCCGCTCCCGGAGCCCACCGCAAGCTACTCTATACATATTAACCCCTAAACCACCGCTCCCAGAGCCCACCGCCAACTACATTATACCTAGTAACCCCTATCCTGCCCCCCCTATAATAAATTTATTAACCCCTATCCTGCTGATCCCGCACCTCGCCGCAACTAAATAAATAGTTTAACCCCTAAACCGCCGCTCCCTGAACCCGCCGCAACCTATATTAAATTTATTAACCCCTATCCTGCCCCCCACTACACCGCAGCCACTGTAATAAAATTATTAACCCCTAAACCTAAGTCTAACACTAACCCTAACACCCCCCTAACTTAAATATTAATTAAATAAATCTAAATAATATTTCTATTATTAACTAAATGAATCCTATTTAAAACTAAATACTTACCTGTAAAATAAACCATAATATAGCTACAATATAAATAATAATTATATTGTAGCTATCTTAGGATTTATTTTTATTTTACAGGCACCTTTCAATTTATTTTAACTAGGTACAATAGCTATTAAATAGTTATTAACTATTTAATAGCTTACCTAGCTAAAATAAAGAGAAATTTACCTGTAAAATAAAAACTAACCTAAGTTACAATTACACCTAACACTACACTATACTTTAATAAATTATTCCTATTTAAAACTAAATACTTACCTGTAAAATAAACCCTAAGATAGCTACAATGTAATTAATAGTTACATTGTAGCTATCTTAGGATTTATATTTATTTTACAGGTAACTTTGTATTTATTTTAGCTAGTTAGAATAGTTATTAAATAGTTATTAACTATTTAATAACTACCTAGCTAAAAGAAATACAAAATTACCTGTAAAATAAATCCTAACCTAATTTACAATTAAACCTAACACTACACTATCATTAAATAAATTAAATAAACTACCTACAAATAACTACAATTAAATACAATTACATAAACTAACTAAAGTACAAAAAATAAAAAAATAAGTTACAAACATTTAAAAACATATTACAACAATTTTAAGCTACTTACACCTAATCTAAGCCCCCTAATAAAATAACAAACCCCCCCCAAAATAAAAAAATGCCCTACCCTATTCTACATTAAAAAAGTTCAAAGCTCTTTTACCTTACCAGCCCTTAAAAGGGCCTTTTGTGGGGGCATGCCCCAAAGTTCAGCTCTTTTGCCTGTAAAAGAAAAATACAACCCCCCCCAACATTAAAACCCACCACCCACATACCCCTAATCTAACCCAAACCCCCCTTAAAATAACCTAACACTAATCCCCTGAAGATCATCCTACCTTTAGTTGTCTTTACTCAGCCGAGCCACCGATGGAACTGAAGAGGACATCCGGACCGGCAGAAGTTATCCTCCAAGGGGCGCTGAAGAAATCTTCCATCCGATGAAGTGATCCTCCAAGCGGCGCTGAAGAAATCTTCCATCCGGGCGAGGTCATCTTCCAAGAGGCGCTGAAGAAGTCTTCTATCCGGGCGAGGTCATCTTCGAAGCCGGGTCTTGAATCTTCATCCCGCCGACGCGGAACATCCTTCTTTCCCGACGAACTACCGACGAATGAAGGCTCCTTTAAGGGACGTCATCCAAGATGGCGTCCCTTCAATTCCGATTGGCTGATAGGATTCTATCAGCCAATCGGAATTAAGGTAGGAAAAATCTGATTGGCTGATGGAATCAGCCAATCAGATTCAAGTTCAATCCGATTGGCTGATCCAATCAGCCAATCAGATTGAGCTCGCATTCTATTGGCTGTTCCGATCAGCCAATAGAATGCGAGCTCAATCTGATTGGCTGATTGGATCAGCCAATCGGATTGAACTTGAATCTGATTGGCTGATTCCTTCAGCCAATCAGATTTTTCCTACCTTAATTCCGATTGGCTGATAGAATCCTATCAGCCAATCGGAATTGAAGGGACGCCATCTTGGATGACGTCCCTTAAAGGAGCCTTCATTCGTCGGTAGTTCGTCGGGAAAGGATGTTCCGCGTCGGCAGGATGAAGATTCAAGACCCGGCTTTGAAGATGACCTCGCCCGGATAGAAGACTTCTTCAGCGCCTCTTGGAAGATGACCTCGCCCGGATGGAAGATTTCTTCAGCGCCGCTTGGAGGATCACTTCATCGGATGGAAGATTTCTTCAGCGCCCCTTGGAGGATAACTTCTGCCGGTCCGGATGTCCTCTTCAGTTCCATCGGTGGCTCGGCTGAGTGAAGACAACTAAAGGTAGGATGATCTTCAGGGGATTAGTGTTAGGTTATTTTAAGGGGGGTTTGGGTTAGATTAGGGGTATGTGGGTGGTGGGTTTTAATGTTGGGGAGGGGTTGTATTTTTCTTTTACAGGCAAAAGAACTGAACTTTGGGGCATGCCCCCACAAAAGGCCCTTTTAAGGGCTGGTAAGGTAAAAGAGCTTTGAACTTTTTTAATGTAGAATAGGGTAGGGCATTTTTTTATTTTGGGGGGGTTTGTTATTTTATTAGGGGGCTTAGATTAGGTGTAAGTAGCTTAAAATTGTTGTAATATGTTTTTAAATGTTTGTAACTTATTTTTTTTATTTTTTGTAACTTAGCTTTTTTTATTTTTTGTACTTTAGTTATTTTATGTAATTGTATTTAATTGTAGTTATTTGTAGGTAGTTTATTTAATTAATTTAATGATAGTGTAGTGTTAGGTTTAATTGTAACTTAGGTTAGGATTTATTTTACAGGTAATTTTGTATTTCTTTTAGCTAGGTAGTTATTAAATAGTTAATAACTATTTAATAACTATTCTAACTAGCTAAAATAAATACAAAGTTACCTGTAAAATAAATATAAATCCTAAAATAGCTACAATGTAATTATGAATTATATTGTAGCTATCTTAGGGTTTATTTTACAGGTAAGTATTTAGTTTTAAATAGGAAAAATTTATTAAAGTATAGTGTAGTGTTAGGTGTAATTGTAACTTAGGTTAGGATTTATTTTACAGGTAAATTTCTCTTTATTTTAGCTAGGTAAGCTATTAAATAGTTAATAACTATTTAATAGCTATTCTACCTAAGTAAAATAAATTGAAAGATACCTGTAAAATAAAAATAAATCCTAAGATAGCTACAATATAATTATTATTTATATTGTAGCTATATTAGAGTTTATTTTATAGGTAAGTATTTAGTTTTAAATAGGATTAACTTAGTTAATAATATAAATATTATTTAGATTTATTTAATTAATATTTAAGTTAGGGGGGTGTTAGGGTTAGTGTTAGACTTAGGTTTAGGGGTTAATAATTTTATTACAGTGGCGGCGGTGTAGTGGGGGGCAGGATAGGGGTTAATAAATTTATTATAGGTGTCGACGGTGTAGGGGGGCAGGATAGGGGTTAATAAATTTAATATAGGTGGCGACGGTGTAGGGGGGGCAGGATAGGGGTTAATAAATTTAATATAGGTTGCGGCGGGTTCAGGGAGCAGCGGTTTAGGGGTTAAACTATTTTTTTATTTGCGGCGAGGTGCGGGATCAGCAGGATAGGGGTTAATAACTTTATTACAGAGGGGGACGGTATAGGGGGGGCAGGATAGGGGTTACTAGGTATAATGTAGGTGGCAGCGGTGTCCGGGAGCGGCGGTTTAGGGGTTAATACATTTATAAGACTTGCGGCGGGGTCTAGGAGCGGCGGTTTAGGGGTTAATACATTTTTAATAGTTGCGGCAGGGTCTAGGAGCGGCGGTTTAGGGGTTAGTAACTTTATTTAGTTGCGGGGGGCTCCGGGGGCGCCGGTATAGGGGGTAGAACAGTGTAGTTTAGTGTGAGTGCTTAGTGACAGGCTAGCAAGAAAGCTGTCAAACAGCCGAAGAGCAGCGAGATCGGATGAGTGATAACTCTCACAGTCCGCTGCTCATCGCCCCACGGCTTTTGGACAGCTTTTTTTGATAACTTAGGCGTATTTTTTCAGGTCCGCGGAGGCGAAGGTAGGCGAGCTTAGGCGGGTGTATTGGGCCGGCGAAGTCAGAAAAGTTGACGGCTTGATAACTACCCCCCTAAATGTTTTAGGATTGTAAAAAATTTTTTAAATGTGAATAACGTTTTGTATGTTTTATCAAATTTCCTGAAATTTTCAGAATATGTTTGAATAGATAGATTAATGTATTGTGAGAAGTTTGGGGGAAATTGGTTAAGATCTAAGTTCAATTTTGTACGTTAAGCCACATTAAGCTCCCCAAAAAACAAGCTTAATGTCACTCATTTGCCTTGTGGGAAACCAAATACCATGAAACTTCTAGGATAGGTTTGGAAAGTGACAAACTGAGTTTGTGCCAAGTTTCAAGGCAATTGATTGAAGTTTTGGTGAATTTTGGTACATTAAGCTATTTTTACATTAAGCTGCTCACATTAAATGTTTTAGGATTGTAAAAAAATTGTTAAATTCGAATAACTTTTGGTATGTTTTATCAAATGTTCTGAAATTTTCAGAATATGTTTGAATAGATAGATTAATGTATTGTGAGAAGTTTGGGGGAAATTGGTTAAGATCTAAGTTTAATTTTGTACGTTAAGCCACATTAAGCTCCCCAAAAAACAAGCTTAATGTCACTCATTCGCCTTGTGGAAAACCAAAATCCATGAAACTTCTAGGATAGGCTTGGATAGTGGAAATCTTGGGTTGTGCAAAATTATGCAGCAATTGATTAACATTTGGCCACTTTTTTACTCATTAAGCCACATTAAGCTCCCCAAAAAACAAGCTTAATGTCACTCATTTGCCTTGTGGGACAACAAAATCCATGAAACTTCTAGTATACGTTTGGAAAGTGAAAAACTGAGTTTGTGCCAAGTTTCAAGGCAATTGATTGAAGTTTTGGTGAATTTTGGTACTTTAAGCTCTTTTTACATTAAGCTGCTCACATGTTTTAGGATTGTAAAAAAATTGTTAAATGCAAATAACTTTTGGTATGTTTTATCAAATTTCCTGAAATTTTCAGAATATGTTTGAATAGATAGATTAATATATTGTGAGCAGTTTGGTGGAAATTGGTTAACATCTAAGTTCAATTTTGTACGTTAAGCCACATTAAGCACCCCAAAAAACAAGCTTAATGTCACCCTTGTGGTTTTCTAAAATCCATGAAACTTCTAGGATAGGCTTGGATAGTGGAAATCTTGGGTTGTGCAAAATTATGCAGCAATTGATTAACATTTGGCCACTTTTTTACTCATTAAGCAACATTAAGCCATTTTCACATTAAATGTTTTAGGATGTCCCATAATTGTGCTTTATACAAAAAAATCATAACCACCACAAAAAAGGGTGGGCCTCATGGACTCTTGCTAATATGAAAGAAATGAATTTATCAGGTAAGTTCTTACATAAATTATGTTTTCTTTCATGTAATTAGCAAGAGTCCATGAGCTAGTGACGTATGGGATAATGAATACCCAAGATGTGGAACTTCCACGCAAGAGTCACTAGAGAGGAGGGATAAAATAAAGACAGCCAATTCCGCTGAAAAATAATAATAATCCACAACCCAAAACAAAAGTTTTTAATCTCAAAATAATTAAATTATAAGCAGAAGAATCAAACTGAAACAGCTGCCTGAAGTACTTTTCTACCAAAAACTGCTTCAGAGGAAGAAAACACATCAAAATGGTAGAATTTAGTAAAAGTATGCAAAGAAGACCAAGTTGCTGCTTTGCAAATCTGATCAACAGAAGCTTCATTCCTAAACGACCAGGAAGTAGAAACTGACCTAGTAGAATGAGCCGTAATCCTTTGAGGCGGGGTTTTACCCGACTCCACATAAGCATGATGAATCAAAGACTTTAACCAAGACGCCAAAGAAATGGCGGAGGCCTTCTGACCTTTTCTGGACCCAGAAAAGATAACAAATAGACTAGAAGTTTTTCTAAAATCATTAGTAGCTTCAACATAATATTTCAAAGCTCTTACTACATCCAAAGAATGTAAAGATCTCTCCTTTGAATTCTTAGGATTAGGACATAACGAAGGAACAACAATCTCTCTACTAATGTTGTTAGAATTCACAACCTTAGGTAAAAATTTAAATGAAGTTCGCAACACTGCCTTATCCTAATGAAAAATCAGAAAAGGAGATTCACAAGAAAGAGCAGATAACTCAGAAACTCTTCTAGCAGAAGAGATGGCCAAAAGGAACAGAACTTTCCAAGAAAGTAATTTAATGTCCAGAGAATGCATAGGTTCAAACGGAGGAGCTTGTAAAGCCCTCAGAACCAAATTAAGACTCCAAGGAGGAGAAATTGACTTAATGACAGGTTTGATACGAACCAAAGCCTGTACAAAACAATGAATATCAGGAAGAATAGCAATCTTTCTGTGAAAAAGAACAGAAAGAGCAGAGATTTGTCCTTTCAAGGAACTTGCAGACAAACCTTTATCCAAACCATCCTGAAGAAACTGTAAAATTCTAGGAATTCTGAACGAATGCCAGGAGAATTTATGAGATGAACACCAAGAAATGTAAGCCTTCCAGACTCAATAATAAATCTTCCTAGACACAGATTTACGAGCCTGCAACATAGTATTAATTACTGAGTCAGAGAAACCTCTATGACTAAGAATCAAGCGTTCAATTTCCATACCTTCAAATTTAATGATTTGAGATCCTGATGGAAAAAAGGGCCTTGAGATAGAAGGTCTGGTCTTAACGGAAGAGTCCAAGGTTGGCAACTGGCCATCCGAATGAGATCTGCATACCAAAACCTGTGAGGCCATGCTGGAGCCACCAGCAGCACAAACGAACGTTCCATTAGAATTTTGGAAATCACTTTTGGAAGAAGAACTAGAGGCGGAAAGATATAGGCAGGATGATAATTCCAAGGAAGCGACAACGCATCCACTGCCTTCGCCTGAGGGTCCCTGGATCTGGACAGATACCTGGGAAGTTTCTTGTTTAGATGAGAGGCCATCAGATCTATTTCTGGAAGACCCCAGATTTGAACAATCTGAAGAAATACCTCTGGGTGAAGGGACCATTCGCCCGGATGTAACGTCTGGCGACTGAGATAATCCGCTTCCCAATTGTCTACACCTGGGATGTGAACCGCAGAAATTAGACAGGAGCTGGATTCCACCCATACAAGTATACGAGATACTTCTTTCATAGCCAGAGGACTGTGAGTCCCACCCTGATGATTGACATATGCCACGGTTGTGACATTGTCTGTCTGAAAGCAAATAAACGATTCTCTCTTCAGAACAGGCCAGGACTGAGGAGCTCTGAAAATCGCACGGAGTTCCAAAATGTTGATTGGTAATCTCGCCTCCTGAGATTCCCAAACCCCCTGCGCTGTCAGAGATCCCCATACAGCTCCCCAACCTGACAGACTCGCATCTGTTGAGATCACAGTCCAGGTTGGGCGAACAAAGGAAGCCCCTTGAACTAAACGATGGTGATCTATCCACCACGTCAGAGAGTGTCGTACATTGGGATTTAAGGATATTAATTGTGATATCTTTGTATAATCCCTGCACCATTGGTTCAGCATACAAAGCTGAAGAGGTTGCATGTGAAAACGAGCAAAGGGGATCGCGTCCGATGCAGCAGTCATGAGACCTAGAATTTCCATGCACAAAGCTTCCGAAGGGAATGATAGAGACTGAAGGTTTCGACAGGCTGAAACCAATTTCAGACGTCTCTTTTCTGTTAGAGACAAGGTCATGGACACTGAATCTATCTGAAAACCCAAAAAGGTTACCTTTGTCTGAGGAATCAACAAACTCTTTGGTAAATTGATCCTCCAACCATGTTTTTGAAGAAACAACACAAGTTGATTCGTGTGAGATTCTGCAGAATGTAAAGACTGAGCAAGTACCAAGATATCATCCAAATAAGGAAACACTGCAATACCCTGTTCTCTGATTACAGAGAGAAGGGCACTGAGAACCTTTGAAAATATCCTTGGAGCTGTTGCTAGGCCAAACGGAAGTGCCACAAACTGGTAATGCTTGTCTAGAAAAGAGAATCTCAGAAACTGAAAGTGATCTGGATGAATCGGAATATGAAGATATGCATCCTGTAAATCTATTGTGGACATATAATGCCCTTGCTGAACAAAAGGCAGAATACTCCTTATAGTTACCATTTTGAATGTTGGTATCCTTACATAACGATTCAATATCTTTAAATCCAGAACTGGTCTGAAGGAATTCTCCTTCTTTGGTGCAATGAATAGATTTGAGTAAAACCCCAGACCCTGTTCCAGAACTGGAACAGGCACAATTACCCCGGCTGACTCTAGATCTGAAACACATTTCAGAAATGCCTGAGCTTTCACTGGGTTTATTGGAATGCGAGAGAGAAAAAATCTCTTCGCAGGTGGCCTTACCTTGAAACCTATCCTGTACCCTTGAGAAACAATGTTCTGAATCCAAAGACTGTGAATCGAATTGATCCAAATGTCTTTGAAAAATCGTAACCTGCCCCCTACCAGCTGAGCTGGAATGAGGGCCGCACCTTCATGTGGACTTGGGAGCTGGTTTTGACTTTCTAAAAGGCTTGGTTTTATTCCAGATTGGAGAAGGTTTCCAGACAGAAACCGTTCCTTTAGGGGAAGGGTCAGGCTTCTGTTCCTTATTCTGACGAAAGGAACGAAAACGATTAGCAGCCCTGTATTTACCTTTAGATTTTTTGTCCTGAGGCAAAAATGTTCCTTTCCCCCCAGTAACAGTTGAAATAATAGAATCCAACTGGGAACCAAATAATTTATTATCTTGGAAAGAAAGAGCAAGCAAAGTTGATTTGGAAGACATATCTGCATTCCAAGTTTTAAGCCATAAAGCTCTTCTAGCTAAAATAGCTAAAGACATATCCCTGACATCAACTCTAATGATATCAAAGATGGCATCACAAATAAAGTTATTAGCATGTTGAAGAAGTTTAACAATGCTATGAGTATTATGGTCTGATACTTGTGCTAAAGCCTCCAACCAAAAAGTGGAAGCGGCGGCAACATCAGCCAAAGAAATAGCAGGTCTAAGAAGATTACCTGAACATAAATAAGCTTTCCTCAGAAAGGATTCAATCTTCCTATCTAAAGGATCCTTAAAGGAAGTACTATCTGCCGTAGGAATAGTAGTACGTTTAGCAAGAGTAGAGATAGCCCCATCAACTTTAGGGATTTTGTCCCAAAACTCTAATCTATCAGATGGCACAGGATACAATTTCTTAAACCTTTGAGAAGGAGTAAATGAAGTACCCAAATTATTCCATTCCCTAGAAATTACTTCAGAAATAGCATCAGGGACAGGAAAAACTTCTGGAATAACCATAGGAGGTTTAAAAACCGAATTTAAACGCTTAGTAGATTTAGTATCAAGAGGACTAGAATCCTCCATTTCTAAAGCGATTAAAACTTCTTTAAGTAAAAAGCGAATAAATTCCATCTTAAATAAATATGAAGACTTATTAGTGTCAATATCTGAGACAGAATCCTCTGAACCAGAAAAATCCTCATCAGAAACAGACAAATCAGAATTATGACGGTCATTTAAAATTTCATCTGAAAAATGAGAAGTTTTAGAAGACCTTTTACGTTTATTGGAAGGAGGAATAACAGACAGAGCCTTCTTAATAGATTTAGAAACAACATCTCTTATATTAACAGGAACATCCTGAGTATTAGATGTTGAGGGAACAGCAACAGGTAATGGTATATTACTAATGGAAAAACTATCTGCATTAGAAAGTTTATCATGACATTCATCACAAACTACAGCCGGAGGAACAGTTACCAAAAGTTTACAACAAATACACTTAACTTTGGTAGAACCAGCATCAGGCAGCGTTTTTCCAGAAGTAGATTCTGATCCAGGGTCAATCTGAGACATCTTGCAATATGTAAGAGAAAAAACAACATATTAAGCAAAATCTATCAAATTCCTTAAAAGACAGTTTCAGGAATGGGAAAAAATGCCAATGAACAAGCCTCTAGCAACCAGAAGCAATGTAAAAATGCGACTGAAATAATGTGTAAAAAAGGTGGAGACAAAAATGACGCCCACATTTTTTAGCGCCAAAAGAGACGCCCACATTAATGGCGCCTAAAAATATTTGGCGCCAAGAATGACGCCACATCCGGAACGCCGACATTTTTGGCGCAAAACGTCAAAAATATGACATAATCACGAACAACTTCCGGCGTCATTCTTGACAACAGAAATTTTTTTGCGCCAAAAAAATCCGCGCCAAAAATGACGCAATAAATTGAAGCATTTTCAGCCCCCGCAAGCCTAACAGCCCACAGGGAAAAAAGTCAATTTGAAAACAATTTTTTTTTTTAAGGTAAGAAAAAAATTGAATATTCATATGCATTAACCCAAATATGAAACTGACTGTCTGAAATAAGGAATATTGAACATCCTGAAACATGGCAAATATAAGTTTAAAGACATATATTTAGAACTTTATATATAAAGTGCCCAACCATAGCTTAGAGTGTCACAAAAAAAATAAGACTTACTTACCCCAGGACACTCATCTACATATAGTAGATAGCCAAACCAGTACTGAAACGAGAATCAGTAGAGGTCATGGTATATAAGAGTATATCGTCGATCTGAAAAGGGAGGTAAGAGATGAATCTCTACGACCGATAACAGAGAACCTATGAAATAGACCCCGTAGAAGGAGACCATTGAATTCAAATAGGCAATACTCTCTTCACATCCCTCTGACATTCACTGCACTCTGAGAGGAAAACCGGGCTCCAGCCTGCTGCGAAGCGCATATCAACGTAGAATCTAGCACAAACTTACTTCACCACCTCCATAGGAGGCAAAGTTTGTAAAACTGAATTGTGGGTGTGGTGAGAGGTGTATTTATAGGCATTTTGAGGTTTGGGAAACTTTGCCCCTCCTGGTAGGAATGTATATCCCATACGTCACTAGCTCATGGACTCTTGCTAATTACATGAAAGAAATAGGAATTTATCCGTGATTTAGATAAAGTGTACCCACACCGAGGTGCCATTCGTTCATCAATAACCCCTCAATAAGAAACCAGTATGAGGCCATAACACATCCTCATACACTAGACTCTGACCATAAAATTGTGTATATTCCACCAGGGGTCTCTCTAAGACGATATCCTGAGGGGTAACCTGTAATCGCTAACAAGAGCATCTCTATATATCCTCCCACTAATGTAGTATTCCTTTTGGGGCAGCCATAACCCTGGCATCCATTAGGGGGTAACTTCCCTGTACTGATCTTACAGCGGGAGCTATTATTATAACGCACTATTTGGGGCATTCCAATAGTATAGGATACCCCGCATTTACCTTCTAACCCCTAACTGGGGCATTACATGATTCACATTGATAGAAGTCAGACAAGGACCTAAGTGATATTAACTGACTACTTCACCGTTATCCAGTTAGTGATGTACCCTGCAAATGCACCTAGGTTTTTTATAATATAAATACTCTGTATTCTTGAGACGTTTTTGGCCATTGGCCGCCATTCACTCACCCACACTGACTGTGATTTTAATTTGTATATCCCCCGTTTTTAATATCACTATTAAATGTTAAGTTTTAATCCGTCATTTCTTAGGATTATCATTCCTATGGTACCATTTGAGAATTTTCTCTCAGTGCTGTTGAGTGCTACCCATGTACATTCTCTCAATTGCGACAGCAATTGATATCCTCTGAAATGAAATACTGTAGTAACAATTCCAGAGTTGGAAGACACTCTAGATAAATGGCTTTAATTCAATCAGGACAAATCCAGGAGATGCAACGTCTAGGATTACCAAATACAAAATACTAAAGCAGGGAAAAGTGGGCGTGCCAGGTTTAAATAACCTTGCTCACAAGGTGAAGCTGAATTAAAGGTACAGTAGCTGAAACAGTTCTGAAAAGAAAGACATCCATTACACATGGTATGTTGGGGATAGTATAGTATTACCTTTTGATTATGTAGAACCTTTCTGGGTTTATAGTAAGGTTAAGTATCAGTTACCATTTCTATCATTATATATTGGTTGTTCTATATCACATGACATGTGTGAGTAATAAAATATGGTATTAACTCTTAAATAGAGTAGGACCTCTATGGATTTATGATAGGGTTAACATAATAATGTCCTTTAAGTTGTATCAAGCCTCTATTAGTTTATAATAGGATTAAGTATCAATTACCAAATTATCAAAAACAGGAGCTTGGAATAAACTCTTTATAAATTACCACATCTTAAAGGATATTAATTATATCAGCAGTTATCATAAAGCAACTGAAAATAATAAGTTATATTGCGATGTAGTTATTTACCACTAGAGGACAGTATTGTATAACTTTTATAAATCGAACGAAGTTACATATCTCTCAGTAAAGAGTCCTTTATTGATATTGCCTGATATATTGAGTTTGGTAATATTGCTCACTATAATTGTGAGCATATACTGATGTTATAATTATTCAAATAATCTTTGTTATAATAGTTGCTTTCAGATTGCAAGTGTCCATGCAAATGAGGATTGTTCCTGATCGATGCTTACTATAAGTAGCTAAGTATTGAGTTAACCCCAGGCACATACAATGGACTTTTCATATTCTCTATAAAAGGGCTATATGATGATCTCATGTCTGAAGGGCAGGATGCACTTGTTATAAAAGAGCTTAGTGGTATAAATATAAATTAATAAACAAAAGGGGATACCTCCTGTTGAATCCGTCAACCATTGTAATATTAAGCTCTTATAAGTCTAAGTACCACTGTAACCAATAAGATAGAGGAATATATTTATGAGAGTATCTAAATAATGAGAGTAAAATAGTAGTTATCAGAGCCAATGAAACTGTCAGTTTCTGACCGATAGCTACTTTTCATTTGTCAGACCTAACAAAATCGGAGTATACACACGTGTCAGCTCAGATATCAATAATATTAAACTTGTATCACATAGAAAACTTTAAAATGAAAGGGTCCCAACTGCCCTTTCCTGCTGTGTCTGCGCCTCATGACCCTGCTGTGTCTGCGCCTCATGACCCTGTTGTGTCTGATGACCCAGCTGCGCCTGATGACCCAGCTGCGCCTGATGACCCAGCTGCGCCTGATGACCCAGCTGCGCCTGCGCCTAATGACCCAGCTGCGCCTGCGCCTAATGACCCAGCTGCGCCTGCGCCTAATGACCCAGCTGCGCCTGCGCCTAATGACCCAGCTGCGTCTGCGCCTAATGACCCAGCTGCGTCTGCGCCTAATGACCCAGCTGCGTCTGCGCCTAATGACCCAGCTGCGTCTGCGCCTAATGACCCAGCTGCGTCTGCGCCTAATGACCCAGCTGCGTCTGCGCCTAATGACCCAGCTGCGTCTGCGCCTAATGACCCAGCTGCGTCTGCGCCTAATGACCCAGCTGCGTCTGCGCCTAATGACCCAGCTGCGTCTGCGCCTAATGACCCAGCTGCGTCTGCGCCTAATGACCCAGCTGCGTCTGCGCCTAATGACCCAGCTGCGTCTGCGCCTAATGACCCAGCTGCGTCTGCGCCTAATGACCCAGCTGCGTCTGCGCCTAATGACCCAGCTGCGTCTGCGCCTAATGACCCAGCTGCGTCTGCGCCTAATGACCCAGCTGCGTCTGCGCCTAATGACCCAGCTGCGTCTGCGCCTAATGACCCAGCTGCGTCTGCGCCTAATGACCCAGCTGCGTCTGCGCCTAATGACCCAGCTGCGTCTGCGCCTAATGACCCAGCTGTGTCTGCGTCTAATGACCCAGCTCTGTCTGATGACCCTGCTCTGTCTGATGACCCTGCTCTGTCTGATGACCCTGCTCTGTCTGATGACCCTGCTCTGTCTGCGCCTGATGACCCTGCTGTGTCTGCGCCTGATGACCCTGCTGTGTCTGCTCCTGGTGACTCTGCTGTATCTGCTCCTGATGATTCTGCTGTGTGTGCTTCTGATGACTCTGCTGTGTCTTCTCCTGATGATACTGCTGTGTCTGACTACCCTGTTGTGTCTGCGCCTGATGACCTTGCTGTACCTGGTGACCATGCTGTGTCTGCTCCTGATTACCCTGCTGGTCTGCGCCTGATGACCCTGTTGTGTCTGATGACCCTGCTGTGTCTGTGCCTGATGACCCTGTGTCTGCTCCTGATGATCCTGCTGTGTCTGCTCCTGATGACCCTGCTGTACCTGGTTACCCTGCTGTGTCTGCTCCTGATTTCCCTGCTGTGTCTGTTGATCCTGCTGTGTCTGCTCCTGGTGACCCTGCTGTGTCTGCTCCTGGTGACCCTGCTGTGTCTGCTCCTGGTGACCCTGCTGTGTCTGCTCCTGGTGACCCTGCTGTGTCTGCTCCTGGTGACCCTGCTGTGTCTGCTCCTGGTGACCCTGCTGTGTCTGCTCCTGGTGACCCTGCTGTGTCTGCTCCTGGTGACCCTGCTGAGTCTGCGCCTGGTGACCCTGCTGAGTCTGCGCCTGGTGACCTTGCTGAGTCTGCGCCTGATGACCCTGCTGAGTCTGCGCCTGATGACCCTGCTGTGTCTGATGACCCTGCTGTGTCTGCTCCTGATGACCCTGCTGTGTCTGCTCCTGATGACCCTGCTGTGTCTGCTCCTGATGACCCTGCTGTGTCTGCTCCTGATGACCCTGCTGTGTCTGCTCCTGATGACCCTGCTGTGTCTGCTCCTGATGACCCTGCTGTGTCTGCTCCTGATGACCCTGCTGCTCCTGATGACCCTGCTGTGTCTGATGACCCTGCTGTGTCTGATGACCCTGCTGTGTCTGATGACCCTGCTGTGTCTGATGACCCTGCTGTGTCTGATGACCCTGCTGTGTCTGCACCTGATGACCCTGCTGTGTCTGCTCCTGATGACTCAGTTGCGTCTGCTCCTGATTACCCTGCTGCTCCTGATGACCCTGCTATGTCTGCACCTGATGACCCTGCTGTGTCTGCTCCTGATGACCCTGCTGTGTCTGCTTCTGATGACTCTGTTGCGTCTGCTCCTGATTACCCTGCTGCTCCTGATGACCCTGCTGTGTCTGCACCTGATGACCCTGCTGTGTCTGCTCCTGATGACCCTGCTGTGTCTGCTCCTGATGACTCTGCTGTGTCTGCACCCGATGACCCTGCTGTGTCTGCACCCGATGACCCTGCTGTGTCTGCACCCGATGACCCTGCTGTGTCTGCACCCGATGACCCTGCTGTGTCTGCACCTGATGACCCTGCTGTGTCTGCACCCGATGACCCTGCTGTGTCTGCACCTGATGACCCTGCTGTACCAGGTGACCCTGCTGTGTCTGCTCCTGATGACCCTGCTGCACTTGATGACCCTGCTGTGTCTGCACCTAATGACCCTGCTGTGTCTGCACCTAATGACCCTGATTTCTCTGCACCTAATGACCCTGCTGTGTCTGCACCTAATGACCCTGCTGTGTCTGCACCTAATGACCCTGCTGTGTCTGCACCTAATGACCCTGCTGTGTCTGCACCTAATGACCCTGCTGTGTCTGCACCTAATGACCCTGCTGTGTCTGCACCTAATGACCCTGCTGTGTCTGCACCTAATGACCCTGCTGTGTCTGCACCTAATGACCCTGCTGTGTCTGCACCTAATGACCCTGCTGTGTCTGATTACCCTGCTGTGTCTGCTCCTGATGACCCTGCTGCGTCTGCTCCTGATGACTCTGCTGCGTCTGCTCCTGATGACTCTGCTGCGTCTGCTCCTGATGACCCTGCTGTGACTGATGACCCTGCTGTGACTGATGACCCTGCTGTGACTGATGACCCTGCTGTGTCTGCGCCTGATGACCCTGCTGTGACTGATGACCCTGCTGTGTCTGTGCCTGATGACCCTGCTGTGACTGATGACCCTGCTGTGCCTGCGCCTGATGACCCTGCTGTGCCTGCGCCTGATGACCCTGCTGTGCCTGCGCCTGATGACCCTGCTGTGCCTGCGCCTGATGACCCTGCTGTGCCTGCGCCTGATGACCCTGCTGTGCCTGCGCCTGATGACCCTGCTGTGCCTGCGCCTGATGACCCTGCTGTGCCTGCGCCTGATGACCCTGCTGTGCCTGCGCCTGATGACCCTGCTGTGCCTGCGCCTGATGACCCTGCTGTGTCTGCGCCTGATGACCCTGCTGTGTCTGCGCCTGATGACCCTGCTGTGTCTGCGCCTGATGACCCTGCTGTGTCTGCGCCTGATGACCCTGCTGTGTCTGCGCCTGATGACCCTGCTGTACCTATGTTTAATGACCCTGCTGAGTCTGCGCCTGATGACCCTGATGTGTCTTATGACCCTGTTGTGTCTGCGCCTGATGACCCTGCTGTATCTGCTCCTGATTACCCTGCTGTGTCTGATGACCCTGCTGTGACTGATGACTTTGCTGTGTCTACATTTAATGACCCTGCTGTGTCTGATTACCCTGCTGTGTCTGCGCCTGATGACCCTGCTGTGTCTGCGCCTGATGACCCTGCTGTGACTGATGACCCTGCTGTGACTGATGACCCTGCTGTATCTGCTCCTGATGACTTTGCTGTGTCTGCGCCTGATGACCCTGCTGTGTCTACATTTAATGACCCTGCTGTGTCTGATTACCCTGCTGTGTCTGCGCCTGATTACCCTGCTGTGTCTGCGCCTGATTACCCTGCTGTGTCTACATTTAATGACCCTGCTGTGTCTGATTACCCTGCTGTGTCTGCGCCTGATGACCCTGCTGTGTCTGCGCCTGATGACCCTGCTGTGTCTGCGCCTGATGACCCTGCTGTGTCTGCGCCTGATGACCCTGCTGTGTCTGCGCCTGATGACCCTGCTGTGTCTGCGCCTGATGACCCTGCTGTGTCTGCGCCTGATGACCCTGCTGTGTCTGATGACTCTGCTGTGTCTGCTCCTGGTGACCCTGCTGTGTCTGCTCTTGGTGACCCTGATGTGTCTGAATCCTGTATGTTATATGTGACAGACCTAGGGCTGCAGGGGCACTAGTTCTTTGTAGAAGCTGCTGACTAAGCTCTGGTTAGTAAAACATATCCCCAGACATGCAGCCCCCAGTGAGTCTAATCCTATTATTGATAAGGAAAATTCTACTGAGCATAATCCTAATATGGATAAGGAAGAGTCTACATGCCTGGCTGCAGGGTTGGGTGCTGGTCTGCTTGCACAACAGCTTAAGAATCCCTATTGTCCTATCCAGATTCCAAAAGGGGGGATTGTCCCTGGACATGTATAAATATGTGTGTCATTTTGTTTAATAAAGTGTCCATTCTGCTTTACTCCAAAATAAGTTGTTTGATTATTGGGGTAAATTTTTAAAGGTTTGGTGGTTCCAGTTGGTGGGAAGCAGTAACTGGTGGATATAACCCATTAGGGTACCAAGGAGGTCCATACCATTATATATATTAGGTTAATGTTATACAAACAACATAACCACTATGCAGAAGTTACCTTGTACCCCTGGATGATGCCATTTTGGCTGCTGGCTGGCGGTGGGTCCCATGTGACATCAATCTGGCTTGCAGTTAGTGGGTTTACCTGAACATTCTGCGGCGGCTTCACTGGGGCTGGTTAAAGGACAAAACAAACAGCATTGCAATGTTAAATGATGTAACAATTAATATGAGCTTAGCTTACACGACATCTCTTGTCTTTCTGCGCAGATTGTAAGAGCTGTCAATCCTACACATCCTAAGCTCATACTTTATCCAACAAGCATTTTCCTGTTTATCACACGTCTATATGTCGAAAAACATCCACAAATATAAAAAACAACTACAAAGGGCCAGATTATAAGTAGAACGCAAAATATCGCTTTCACTAAAGCAATATTTGCACTTCACTTTGTAATACCAGGACACGCTGATGTGCGCTTGTATTATGAGTTGGGTGCAATGTGAATGCAACCTTGCGTTCACATTGCACGGAAGTATTGCACTCATTAGAGTGTGTTTCCATAGACTCCAATGGGAGTCTCGTTCTCATACCATCATACACAGCATGAAAAATAACTCAGCAGTTAGTAAATATATATGTATATGAATATATACACATACTAACACATATATATATATGTATATACACATAGTAACACAAATATATCTGTATATACACATAGTAACACATACATATATCTGTATATACACATACTAACACATACATATATCTGTATATACACATAGTAACACATAACTATATATGTATATACACATAGTAACACATAAATATATATGTATATACACATACTGACACATAAACATATATGTATATACACATAGTAACACATAACTATATATGTATATACACATACTAACATACATATATCTGTATATACACATAGTAACACATAAATATATATGTATATACACATAGTAACACATACATATATATGTATATACACATAGTAACACATAAATATATATGTATATACACATAGTAACACATAAATATATATGTATATACACATAGTAACACATAAATATATATGTATATACACATAGTAACACATAAATATATATGTATATACACATACTAACACATAAATATATATGTATATACACATAGTAACACATAAATATATATGTATATACACATAGTAACACATAAATATATATGTATATACACATAATAACATATAAATATATATGTATATACACATAGTAACACATAAATATATCTGTATATACACATACTAACACATACATATATCTGTATATACACATAGTAACACATAACTATATATGTATATACACATACTAACATACATATATCTGTATATACACATAGTAACACATAAATATATCTGTATATACACATAGTAACACATAAATATATATGTATATACACATAGTAACACATAAATATATAGGTATATACACATAGTAACACATAAATATATATGTATATACACATACTAACACATAAATATATATGTATATACACATAGTAACACATAAATATATATGTATATACGCATAATAACACATAAATATATATGTATATACACATAGTAACACATAAATATATATGTATATACACATAATAACACATAAATATATATGTATATACACATAATAACACATAAATATATATGTATATACACATAACACATAAATATATATGTATATATACATAACACATACATATATCTGTATATACACATAGTAACACATAACTATATATGTATATACACATAGTAACACATAAATATATATGTATATACACATACTAACACATAAATATATATGTATATACACATACTAACACATACATATATATGTATATACACATAGTAACACATAAATATATATGTATATACGCATAATAACACATAAATATATATGTATATACACATACTAACACATAAATATATATGTATATACACATACTAACACATAAATATATATGTATATACACATACTAACACATACATATATATGTATATACACATAGTAACACATAAATATATCTGTATATACACATAATAACACATAAATATATATGTATATACACATAGTAACACATAAATATATATGTATATACACATAGTAACACATAAATATATATGTATATACACATAGTAACACATAAATATATATGTATATACACATAGTAACACATAAATATATATGTATATACACATACTAACACATAAATATATATGTATATACACATAGTAACACATAAATATATATGTATATACACATAGTAACACATAAATATATATGTATATACACATAGTAACACATAAATATATATGTATATACACATAGTAACACATAAATATATATGTATATACACATAGTAACACATAAATATATATGTATATACACATAGTAACACATAACTATATATGTATATACACATACTAACATACATATATCTGTATATACACATAGTAACACATAAATATATCTGTATATACACATACTAACACATACATATATCTGTATATACACATACTAACATACATATATCTGTATATACACATAGTAACACATAAATATATATGTATATACACATACTAACACATACATATATCTGTATATACACATACTAACACATACATATATCTGTATATACACATACTAACACATAAATATATATGTATATAATCATAGTAACACAAATATATATGTATATACACATAGTAACACAAATATATATGTATATACACATAATAACACATAAATATATATGTATATACACATAGTAACACATAAATATATATGTATATACACATAGTAACACATAAATATATCTGTATATACACACAGTAACACATAAATATATCTGTATATACACATAGTAACACATAAATATATATTTCTTTCATGTAATTAACAAGAGTCCATGAGCTAGTGACGTATGGGATATACATTCCTACCAGGAGGGGCAAAGTTTCCCAAACCTCAAAATGCCTATAAATACACCCCTCACCACACCCACAAATCAGTTTTACAAACTTTGCCTCCAAGGGAGGTGGTGAAGTAAGTTTGTGCTAGATTCTACGTTGATATGCGCTCCGCAGCAAGTTGGAGCCCGGTTTTCCTCTCAGCGTGCAGTGAATGTCAGAGGGATGTGAAGAGAGTATTGCCTATTGAATGCAGTGATCTCCTTCTACGGGGTCTATTTCATAAGGTTCTCTGTTATCGGTCGTAGAGATTCATCTCTTACCTCCCTTTTCAGATCGACGATATACTCTTATATTTACCATTACCTCTACTGATTCTCGTTTCAGTACTGGTTTGGCTTTCTACAAACATGTAGATGAGTGTCCTGGGGTAAGTAAGTCTTATTTTCTGTGACACTCTAAGCTATGGTTGGGCACTTTATTTATAAAGTTCTAAATATATGTATTCAAACATTTATTTGCCTTGACTCAGAATGTTCAACTTTCCTTATTTTCAGACAGTCAGTTTCATATTTGGGATTATGCATTGAATTATCATATTTTTCTTACCTCAAAAATTTGACTTTTTTCCCTGTGGGCTGTTAGGCTCGCGGGGGCTGAAAATGCTTCATTTTATTGCGTCATTCTTGGCGCGGACTTTTTTGGCGCAAAAATTCTTTTCCGTTTCCGGCGTCATACGTGTCGCCGGAAGTTGCGTCATTTTTTGACGTTATTTTGCGCCAAAAATGTCGGCGTTCCGGATGTGGCGTCATTTTTGGCGCCAAAAGCATTTAGGCGCCAAATAATGTGGGCGTCTTATTTGGCGCTAAAAAATATGGGCGTCGCTTTTGTCTCCACATTATTTCAGTCTCATTTTTCATTTGCTTCTGGTTGCTAGAAGCTTGATATTTGGCATTCTTTCCCATTCCTGAAACTGTCTTATAAGGAATTTGATCTATTTTGCTTTATATGTTGTTTTTTCTCTTACATATTGCAAGATGTCTCACGTTGCATCTGAGCCAGAAGATACTACAGGAAAATCACTGCCTGCTGGATCTACCAAAGCTAAGTGTATCTGCTGTAAACTTTTGGTAGCTATTCCTCCAGCTGTTGTTTGTAATAATTGTCATGACAAACTTGTTAAAGCAGATAATATTTCCTTTAGTAATTTACCATTGCCTGTTGCAGTTCCCTCAACATCTAAGGTGCAGAATGTTCCTGATAACATAAGAGATTTTGTTTCTGAATCCATAAAGAAGGCTTTGTCTGTTATTTCTCCTTCTAGTAGACGTAAAAAGTCTTTTAAATCTTCTCTCTCTACAGATGAATTTTTAAATGAACACCATCATTCTGATTCTTTGGACTCTTCTGGTTCAGAGGATTCTATCTCAGAGATTGATGCTGATAAATCTTCATATTTATTTAAGATGGAATTTATTCGCTCTTTACTTAAAGAAGTACTAATTGCTTTTGAAATAGAGGATTCTAGTCCTCTTGATACTAATTCTATACGTTTGGATAAGGTTTTTAAAGCTCCTGCGGTTATTCCAGAAGTTTTTCCTGTTCCTAATGCTATTTCTGCAGTTATTTCCAAAGAATGGGATAAATTGGGTAATTCATTTACTCCTTCTAAACGTTTTAAGCAATTATATCCTGTTCCGCCTGACAGGTTAGAATTTTGGGACAAAATCCCTAAAGTTGATGGGGCTATTTCTACCCTTGCTAAACGTACTACCATTCCTACGTCAGATGGTACCTCGTTTAAGGATCCTTTAGATAGAAAAATTGAATCTTTTCTAAGAAAAGCTTATCTGTGTTCAGGTAATCTTCTTAGACCTGCTATATCATTGGCTGATGTTGCTGCAGCTTCAACTTTTTGGTTGGAAACTCTAGCGCAACAAGTAACAAATCGTGATTCTCATGATATTATTATTCTTCTCCAGCATGCTAATAATTTTATCTGTGATGCCATTTTTGATATTATTAGAGTTGATGTTAGGTTTATGTCTCTGGCTATCTTAGCCAGAAGAGCTTTATGGCTTAAGACTTGGAATGCTGATATGGCTTCTAAATCAACTCTTCTTTCCATTTCTTTCCAGGGAAACAAATTATTTGGTTCTCAGTTGGATTCTATTATTTCAACTGTTACTGGTGGGAAAGGAACTTTTTTACCACAGGATAAAAAATCTAAAGGTAAAAACAGGGCTAACAATCGTTTTCGTTCCTTTCGTTTCAACAAAGAACAAAAGCCTGATCCTTCGTCCTCAGGAGCAGTTTCAGTTTGGAAACCATCTCCAGTCTGGAATAAATCCAAGCCTGCTAGAAAGGCAAAGCCTGCTTCTAAGTTCACATGAAGGTACGGCCCTCATTCCAGTTCGGCTGGTAGGGGGCAGGTTACGTTTTTTCAAAGAAATTTGGATCAATTCTGTTCACAATCTTTGGATTCAGAACATTGTTTCAGAAGGGTACAGAATTGGTTTCAAGATGAGACCTCCTGCAAAGAGATTTTTTCTTTCCCGTGTCCCAGTAAATCCAGTGAAAGCTCAAGCATTTCTGAATTGTGTTTCAGATCTAGAGTTGGCTGGAGTAATTATGCCAGTTCCAGTTCCGGAACAGGGGATGGGGTTTTATTCAAATCTCTTCATTGTACCAAAGAAGGAGAATTCCTTCAGACCAGTTCTGGATCTAAAATTATTGAATCGTTATGTAAGGATACCAACGTTCAAGATGGTAACTGTAAGGACTATATTGCCTTTTGTTCAGCAAGGGAATTATATGTCCACAATAGATTTACAGGATGCATATCTGCATATTCCGATTCATCCAGATCATTATCAGTTCCTGAGATTCTCTTTTCTAGACAAGCATTACCAATTTGTGGCTCTACCGTTTGGCCTTGCTACAGCTCCAAGAATTTTCACAAAGATTCTCGGTGCCCTTCTGTCTGTAATCAGAGAACAGGGTATTGTGGTATTTCCTTATTTGGACGATATCTTGGTACTTGCTCAGTCTTTACATTTAGCAGAATCTCATACGAATCGACTTGTGTTGTTTCTTCAAGATCATGGTTGGAGGATCAATTTACCAAAAAGTTCTTTGATTCCTCAAACAAGGGTAACCTTTCTGGGTTTCCAGATAGATTCAGTGTCCATGACTCTGTCTTTAACAGACAAGAGACGTCTAAAATTGATTACAGCTTGTCGAAACCTTCAGTCTCAATCATTCCCTTCGGTAGCCTTATGCATGGAAATTCTAGGTCTTATGACTGCTGCATCGGACGCGATCCCCTTTGCTCGTTTTCACATGCGACCTCTTCAGCTCTGTATGCTGAACCAATGGTGCAGGGATTACACGAAGATATATCAATTAATATCTTTAAAACCGATTGTTCGACACTCTCTAACGTGGTGGACAGATCACCATCGTTTAATTCAGGGGGCTTCTTTTGTTCTTCCGACCTGGACTGTAATTTCAACAGATGCAAGTCTCACAGGTTGGGGAGCTGTGTGGGGATCTCTGACGGCACAAGGAGTTTGGGAATCTCAGGAGGTGAGATTACCGATCAATATTTTGGAACTCCGTGCAATTTTCAGAGCTCTTCAGTGTTGGCCTCTTCTGAAGAGAGAATCGTTCATTTGTTTTCAGACAGACAATGTCACAACTGTGGCATACATCAATCATCAAGGAGGGACTCACAGTCCTCTGGCTATGAAAGAAGTATCTCGAATTTTGGTTTGGGCGGAATCCAGCTCCTGTCTAATCTCTGCGGTTCATATCCCAGGTGTAGACAATTGGGAAGCGGATTATCTCAGTCGCCAAACGTTGCATCCGGGCGAATGGTCTCTTCACCCAGAGGTATTTCTTCAGATTGTTCAAATGTGGGGGCTCCCAGAGATAGATCTGATGGCCTCTCATCTAAACAAGAAACTTCCCAGGTATCTGTCCAGATCCCGGGATCCTCAGGCGGAGGCAGTGGATGCATTATCACTTCCTTGGAAGTATCATCCTGCCTATATCTTTCCGCCTCTAGTTCTTCTTCCAAGAGTAATCTCCAAGATTCTGAGGGAATGCTCGTTTGTTCTGCTAATAGCTCCGGCATGGCCTCACAGGTTTTGGTATGCGGATCTTGTCCGGATGGCATCTTGCCAACCATGGACTCTTCCGTTAAGACCAGACCTTCTGTCGCAAGGTCCTTTTTTCCATCCGGATCTGAAATCCTTAAATTTAAAGGTATGGAGATTGAACGCTTGATTCTTGGTCAAAGAGGTTTCTCTGACTCCGTGATTAATACTATGTTACAGGCTCGTAAATCTGTATCTCGAGAGATATATTATAGAGTCTGGAAGACTTATATTTCTTGGTGTCTTTCTCATCATTTTTCTTGGCATTCTTTTAGAATACCGAGAATTTTACAGTTTCTTCAGGATGGTTTAGATAAGGGTTTGTCCGCAAGTTCTTTGAAAGGACAAATCTCCGCTCTTTCTGTTCTTTTTCACAGAAAGATTGCTATACTTCCTGATATTCATTGTTTTGTACAAGCTTTGGTTCGTATAAAACCTGTCATTAAGTCAATTTCTCCTCCTTGGAGTTTGAATTTGGTTCTGGGAGCTCTTCAAGCTCCTCCGTTTGAACCTATGCATTCATTGGACATTAAATTACTTTCTTGGAAAGTTTTGTTCCTTTTGGCCATCTCTTCTGCTAGAAGAGTTTCTGAATTATCTGCTCTTTCTTGTGAGTCTCCTTTTCTGATTTTTCATCAGGATAAGGCGGTGTTGCGAACTTCTTTTGAATTTTTACCTAAGGTTGTGAATTCCAACAACATTAGTAGAGAAATTGTGGTTCCTTCATTATGTCCTAATCCTAAGAATTCTAAGGAGAAATCGTTGCATTCTTTGGATGTTGTTAGAGCTTTGAAATATTATGTTGAAGCTACGAAATCTTTCCGTAAGACTTCTAGTCTATTTGTTATCTTTTCTGGTTCTAGGAAAGGCCAGAAAGCTTCTGCCATTTCTTTGGCATCTTGGTTGAAATCTTTAATTCATCTTGCCTATGTTGAGTCGGGTAAAATTCCGCCTCAGAGAATTACAGCTCATTCTACTAGGTCAGTATCTACTTCCTGGGCGTTTAGGAATGAAGCTTCGGTTGACCAGATCTGCAAAGCAGCAACTTGGTCCTCTTTGCATACTTTTACTAAATTCTACCATTTTGATGTATTTTCTTCTTCTGAAGCAGTTTTTGGTAGAAAAGTTCTTCAGGCAGCGATTTCAGTTTGAATCTTCTGCTTATGTTTTTCGTTAAACTTTATTTTGGGTGTGGATTATTTTCAGCAGGAATTGGCTGTCTTTATTTTATCCCTCCCTCTCTAGTGACTCTTGTGTGGAAAGATCCACATCTTGGGTAGTCATTATCCCATACGTCACTAGCTCATGGACTCTTGTTAATTACATGAAAGAAAACATAATTTATGTAAGAACTTACCTGATAAATTCATTTCTTTCATATTAACAAGAGTCCATGAGGCCCACCCCTTTTTTGTGGTGGTTATGATTTTTTTGTATAAAGCACAATTATTCCAATTCCTTATTTTATATGCTTCGCACTTTTTTTCTTATCACCCCACTTCTTGGCTATTCGTTAAACTGATTTGTGGGTGTGGTGAGGGGTGTATTTATAGGCATTTTGAGGTTTGGGAAACTTTGCCCCTCCTGGTAGGAATGTATATCCCATACGTCACTAGCTCATGGACTCTTGTTAATATGAAAGAAATGAATTTATCAGGTAAGTTCTTACATAAATTATGTTGTATATACACATAATAACACATAAATATATATGTATATACACATAGTAACACATAAATATATATGTATATACACATAATAACACATAAATATATATGTATATACACATACTATCACATAAATATATATGTATATACACATAGTAACACATAAATATATCTGTATATACACATACATATATATATATATATATATACACATAGTAACACATAAATATATATGTATATACACATACTAACATATAAATATATATGTATATACACATAATAACAACACATAAATATATATGTATATACACATAGTAACACATAAATATATATGTATATACACATAGTAACACATAAATATACATGTATATACACATACTAACACATAAATATATCTGTATATACACATAGTAACACATAAAAATATATGTATATACACATACTAACACATAAATATATATGTATATACACATACTAACACATAAATATATATGTATATACACATAGTAACACATATATATATATAGGTATATACACATACTAACACATACATATATAGGTATATACACATACTAACACATATATATATCGGTATATACACATACTAACACATATATATCTGTATATACACATACTAACACATATATATATCTGTATATACACATACTAACACATATATATATCTGTATATACACATACTAACACATATATATATCTGTATATACACATACTAACACATATATATATCTGTATATACACATACTAACACATAAATATATCTGTATATACACATAATAACACATAAATATATATATGTATTGTTACAAACTGCTATTTGTAACTGGCCCTTTAAATGGAAAATTGCCCTGCTTCCCTGGATTTTGGAGAAGCCTATTTGCCAGCCTCCTTCCTCATGACTATGGCCCCTGGAAGATTGTGCCCCTGAGAGTATATTAACTTTTATTGGGTGTGTATGGCCCTTTAAGAACCGTCTGGGGACATATTGTGACTTTGGTGAACAATGCCCCTTTAAGACTATGTCCCCAGACCTGTGAAATGACTTGCCCCTGGCTTTCTCCCACTTGGTTCAGTTTCATTGTGTGCCATTAAGAGTTAATTTTGTTCAATTCTAAATACAAGTTTGCTGGGATCAGCTCTAATTAGGTTTAGTGATAAACTTTCCCATTGTCTAATCAGACTTCTAGTAGTGATAAGGTGGACTGCATTGTTTTATTGTGTGTAATGTTATCTGCTGAAGTAAATGTTGTGGCCTGTCAAAGGGAGTGTCTCTCTATCTAATATCAAATG
>NW_026511871.1:1345138-1417543 GCF_027579735.1 Bombina bombina | reverse complement strand
GGGCCCAATACCCCGCGGCATAAGGCTTGCAGTTCCAGTACTCTATTAGTTGCAATATGTGACCATTATACGTAGACAACTACCATCCAATAGATTCATATCTTCTATTATCCTAAACTTCACAGTCCTCCCCTGACCTCAGCTTATATCAAAATAACAAAACTATCTAAAGGCTTTAGGAAGAAAGTTTTTTTTCCAATAATATTAACATAGTTGGTTAGACTTACCAGCCCATTGTAACATTAAACACAGCCCCCCCGTGTACAGTAAAATGTCGGACTACCTAAATAAAGAAAACAAAATAAAGAGGGGAACCTAATCTATATTGTCACTAATATACATATATATAGTATGGATGCCAAATAATGATGCTTAGTATAACTTGCAGGGTCATGTATCCATTATATAAAAGTTTCAGTCAATCATATAGTTAAATAACTTAGCAGCACCCCGCAATCCTGGAGTGTAATATGCAGACCAGTTTAAGTAAAATTAACCAGAAAATGTAGGTACAGCAATCCTGAGCAAGTAACGCTCCTTGACAACCCCAATACCCGGTACTTAGGTAACAGATGCAAAAAATATATAGTATTTCAAAGGCAAGTATATATAGAACACGAACAGTCTCAGAGTATTCAGGGCCAATTTCACTCACCAGCTGCCGTCTTACACCGGGAACCAACCCGTCCACTACACGCGGAAATGAGAATTATCTCCGGCAGCCTGGGAGTCTTTCATGTACGCTTCACCGGGTCCCAGCCCGTCCACCATTAGCGGAGCGAACGCTGTCTGTGTTCCAGCCTTGGGCGTGTCCCACCGCTCCTCCCCGATTGGTCCTTGTGGGGAGTCGAGCCTCTGACGTAGTACGGTAGGATCAAAGGAACAAGATCCGCGATCAAATGTGAAGAATCCTGTCGATCTGAGGTGAAATGTACCGGGTATAGGGGAACTTGTATGTCCATATAGCGGGATGCTACACCATTGATCAGCTTGTTTCTTTGGTCTTTTCAGTCTTTGGTCCGCACCTCCAGCCGGCAAAAGCAGCCAGGTGCCTGGTAGTGGCAAAGGAGAAGTCCAAGCAGAAAAAAAAGAGAAATATTACCAGGCACCTTGTATAGTTAAAAGTAATAAACTTTATTAAGTCAAATTAAAACATATTGAGAGAGGGGATAAAACATCCCTGAAGTTAAACAGACTAACATGTTTCGGCACAAAACGCCGTAATCATAGTCCCTAAAAACTTTTAAAACAAACCGCCTTTTCAACCTAATGCTTTCATTTCATTGGTGAATTGCTAATTAGAATTTAAAGGCATACAGGGGATGGAGCATTAGTAAATGACTAACTAACTAAAGTTACATGAATAAGCTGCCTGTGCATAGATCTACATAGTTACAAATACACCTGTCGAGTTAAACACACAGTACACTCACCATCTTTATATACAGTTTAAACACTTAGTGAGTAATCAATACGTATTTATATAAATAAATAATCACAGAGTTTACATAAGTCTGTTTATACTACCTCCACATGAAAGGCAACCATTAAAGGAATTGATGTGCAACCCCCAAAATTTGTGAAAGGGTACCTATAGATCTAAACAGTTAGAAGTGAGTTGTGCACACCAAAATATACCATTTGGAGGAAATGGTATTTCGTTGTCATATTTAATATGGAAAAAGGTATACATATCTCCCAAATATAAATGCAAATCTTCCATCTTGAATGGTTGGTTCCAAGAAGTACGGATATAGTGTGGAATAAAATAGAATATAATATAATAAGATAGGAGGCACCTAATAAGGGGCTATATCTGGTAACCACTAACCATATATCAACAGGCCAAGCATTAATTTGTATCCAATGTGTTTAATATATATGTATATATTATGGTATACAGAAAAAATTGATGTTGTTTGTCCCTCCCATTACAGAGTAGCTAGACAGATCACTAGTTCGCCTAAATTGCTAATGTACTTAGAAAAAAGTAAAAGGACTTCTCTATCCTAACGTCCCTTGAATACCTAAATCTCATATGTAAATATAGGTGTGTATATATAATATATATTGAAAAACATATTATATATAAATAATAAAGATGGATAGGAGCTAATTCCAATGATTAATAAAATCATATTCGGAATTTAGTCCCAGAGGTTTTTTGGTTTGTAATCTGAAAATCCAATACATTTCCTGTCTGGATAGGATCTTAAACAGGTTCCCCCCTCTCTTTTGAGGAAGGACCTTTTCCACAATCGTCCATTTCAACGAGCGACAGTCTTGGTCATGTCGCTGGACGAAATGGGACACCAAAGATGTGTTGCTTTTTCCCACCCGTATGGTCGACAGATGTTCCCTGATCCTGGATCTGACTTCCCTGGTGGTCAATCCTATGTATTGAAGTTCACATGTTGAGCACCAGAGTAAATAGATACAATTAGTTGATCTGCAATTAAGACAAGAGGTAATTTCGAAATTTTCCCCGGTTACCACCGAAGAAAAACTGTTACCCACTTGAACATGTTCACAGGCCTTGCACTGTGAATAGCCACACCTGTAGGTACCTCTATGTCTAAGCCAAGAGGAGGATGGTCCACCTGTTGAGTCAGGCTTCCTAAGCATAGATGGCGAAACTGAATTGCCAATAGTTTTGTTTCTCCTATAGGAGAACCTACAGCCTTTTCTAGCCGTCACGGCCAGAGCATCATCCGCCACCAGCAGGTGGAAATGATTTTTCACTATTTCACAGATCTCCTCATATTGGGCTGAGTAGTCCGTGACGAAGGTCAATTTATTTTCTTGGTCTTCCCTAAAGGGTTGCTTATCCTTTAAAAGTTTTTCTCTAGGAAGGGAGTTAACCTCATACCTAGCCTTTTTAATGACCTTTTTATTGTACCCTCTTTGCAGTAACCGTTGTTCTAATTCGTCTGCATGCCTCTTGTAGCTGAGGGGTAGAGTGCAATTGCGTTTCAATCGCACAAACTGTCCCTTAGCTACCGAATAGGGCATTTGTTTCGGATGACAGCTCTTAGCATGTAGGAGACTGTTACCTGATATAGGTTTCCTGTAGACTTCAGAGGTGACCATACCTGTTGGCCATCCCTTCAATTCCAAGTCAAGATAATGCACTATGTTCTTGTTGAACTCAAATGTGAACCGTAGGTTCACATCATTTATTCTCAGATAGTCCACAAAACATTCAGCTTGTTCTTTCTCACCCTGCCAGACAAACAGCAGGTCGTCTATGTAGCGTAGGTATAGCAGGATTGCAGGTCTGAAGGGGTTCCCATCTGCATAGATGCTGGACCGCTCCCACCAACCCATGAACAAGTTAGCATAGGTTGGCGCAAACTTGGCACCCATGGCGGTCCCGCATCTCTGCAAATAGAACTCCCCCTCAAATTGGAAATAATTATGTGATAGTAAAAACTGTGTCACCTCTAATACAAAGTTTCTAAATGGTTCACTGTGTGTTGTCCCATTCTCTAGAAAATAAGCAACTGCTTTCAACCCCCAAGCATGGGGTATAGAGGAATATAATGAGACAACATCCACAGTGAGCCATCCACAGTCCGAGGACCATCTCAAGCCTTCAACCTTAATCAGCACCTGTTTGGAATCTCTAGTATAACTAGGGAGAGATTTGACAAGGGGTTGAAGCACCCCATCCAACCACTCCGAAAGGTGTTCCAGCATAGAACCTATCCCATTTACTATAGGTCTGCCCTGTACATTCGATAGAGTCTTATGCACCTTCGGTAGATGGTGAAAGAGTGGGATAACCGGGTGTTCCACATAAAGATATTTGGATGTTTCTAAATCAATAAGCCCATCCTCTACTGCTCCATCCAGAAGGTGCATAAGCTCTCGTTGAAACCTATTGGTAGGGTTCTGTCTGAGGTGTTCATAGCTGTTACGGTTACCCTTAGTCTCGCTGAGAGATGGACCGCTTAGTAGCCTGGATCCCTATTGCTAAAGAGGGGAGAAGCTGCTTTCCATAGTATTCTATATGAGTCTCGCAAATATAGAATAATCTCCCTTAGCTGTAGTACAGCTAGGATACCCTTCTGCCCACAAAAACGAGTCAACGCTGCGATTGAGGGTCAAACAAGAACTCAGGACTGGGATGCCCAGCCTGCTTTTTATTAAGGTTACATGCACACAGGGCACTCCCAGGGGGAGAGGGGGGGGGAAGCACAAAATCCCCCATCACACATTTAGATAGAGAGCACTGTCCTTTGACAGGCCACAATAGGATTACAGTACTTAAGATAACAAGTTTACAAGTTCATCTTATCAATTAGCAGTCTGGCTCCAGAGGTGATTAGACAATGGGATTGGTTATCCCTAAACTTAGAGCTGAGGCTAGCAAAAATGTGTATTTAGGCAATAGTTTCTAAAAGCTGAAAAAAAAGAGTTAACTCTTTATGAAATGATACTTGTTACGGTTTTCTTGGAGCCCTTCTTAGGCGCTGGCTTGCTGGTTCAGGCATTGCTGCTGGGAAATAAGCTCTTCACAACAAAATAACTAATGCTTCTGTAACAGTGCTCCCTTTCTGTGGAACACTCTGGCAGACACGGTCTGACCCCTTTTCGGGGCAGACTAAGGCTGTCCAGACCGCTGGTTATGCGGGGCTGAGGTCTGTTTGTCTGGACAACCCGTCGGCGTTGCCATTCTGTTTCCCAGGTCTGTAAGTAATGGTGAAATTGAAGGGTTGCAACGATAAGCTCCAACGTAATAGCCTGCCGTTATCTCCAGAGACCCGGTTCAGCCACACCAACGGGTTATGGTCGGTGACGAGAGTGAACTCCTGACCATATAAATAGGGAGTCAATTTCTTTAATGCCCACACCAAAGCCAAACACTCCTTTTCGACCGCTGCATAGCTGACTTCGCGGGGCAGGAGCTTCCGGCTGATGTAGGCAACTGGATGCTCCCCTCCATCTTCGCCTACTTGGCTGAGGACAGCTCCCAGCCCGAACATGGAAGCGTCTGTATGGACGATAAAACGTTTGTTAAGGGCTGGGGCCGCCAAGACAGGAGCGTTAATTAGAGCATTTTTGAGAGCCTGGAAAGCCGTTTCACAGTGGGGAGACCACAGGACCTGTCGAGGTAAGTTCTTCTTGGTCAAGTCAGTCAGGGGTTTGGCAAGTGTGCTGTAGTCTGGTACGAACCGTCTATAGTACCCTGCCGTGCCCAGGAAGGCTAGGACCTGAGTCTTAGTGATGGGGGTGGGCCAATTGGCGACAGCTTCTATTTTGGCCGGCTCTGGTCGCTGCTTTCCACACCCCACCCGGTGACCCAGGTACTGTACCTCGGCCATCCCAAAGTGGCATTTTTCTGGCTTCAGAGTCAGGCCAGCAGCCCGGATCTGATCCAGAACCATTCCCACATGAGCTAAGTGGTCCTCCCAGGACTCACTGTGGATCGCTATGTCGTCCAGGTAGGCGCAAGCAAAACTCTGGAAGCCATCCAGGAGCCTATCCACCAAGCGCTGGAATGTAGCTGGGGCATTCTTCATCCCAAACGGCATTACCCTAAACTGATATAAGCCGAATGGGGTGACGAATGCCGACTTGGGGATAGCCTCCGGGGCCAGGGGAATCTGCCAGTAACCTTTGCAGAGGTCAATAGTGGTCAGGTAATTTCCCCTGGCTATACGATCGAGTAGCTCGTCTACCCTGGGCATAGGGTAAGCGTCCGTCACGGTATTTTCATTGAGCCTCCGATAGTCTACACAGAACCGGGTGGTCCCATCTTTCTTGGGCACCAAGACAACTGGGGAGGCCCATGGACTATCGGAGGGCTCAATTACCCTGAGCTGGAGCATCTCATCGATCTCCTTCTTCATTCCTGTCCTAACTGCTTCGGGGATTCGGTACGGAGCCTGGCGCAAGGGAGCTTGTCCCGGAGTATCTACCTGGTGGGTGGTTAAAGTAGTGTACCCTGGCTTCGGGGAGAAGGTGAGGTGTTTGGACTGGAGGAGTTGGTTGAGCTGCTCCCTTTCAGTGGGGCTAAGTCGGTCCCCTATCTGAACCTGCGCCACTATACCTGTGGGGAGACTCTTTTCTAATAGGTCTGGAATGGGTAAACTGTCTGGGTCTTCCTGAGGGGAACAACATACGGCCGTCACGTTCTCTGGTCGCTCAAAATATTCCTTGAGCATGTTTACATGGAATGTCTTTCTAAGATTGTTGTCATGGCAGCTAGCTATCACATAAGTGGTGTCTCCCCTTTTCTCTACGATCTGGTAGGGACCCTGCCAGGACGCCTGCAATTTGTCTGTCTTCACCGGCTTAAGTACTAACACCTTTTGTCCTATGGTGAAGATTCTCTTTCGGGCCCCCCGATCGTACCATACTTTCTGTCTTCTCTGGGCCAACTGGAGATTAGCCCGCACGGATTTGGCTAATTGCTCCATTCGGTCCCTGAGTTCCAGCACGTATGGCACAATGGGGACACCGTCAGCCTCCATCTCTCCCTCCCAGTGCTCCCGGATCAGGTTTAGGGGTCCCCGTACCTTTCTTCCGTAGAGCAACTCGAAGGGAGAGAACCCTGTCGTTTCCTGGGGCACCTCCCGATAAGCAAATAGGAGGTGCGGCAGGAAGCGTTCCCAGTCTCGGTATTCCTGAGTGAACGTCTTGAGCATTTGCTTGAGGGTCCCATTGAACCTCTCACACAGCCCGTTCGTCTGGGGGTGGTATGGGGAGCTCAGGAGGGACTTAATTTTGCAAACCTGCCAGAGTTGTTGGGTTAATTCAGCCGTAAATTGGGTGCCTCGGTCGGATAGGATTTCTTTTGGAAATCCTACCCGGGAGAACACCTGTACTAGTGCATTCGCTACCGTATCCGCTTGTATGTTGGATAGGGCGACAGCCTCTGGGTACCTGGTAGCGTAGTCCACTACGGTAAGAATGTAGCGCTTACCGGAGGGACTAGGGGTAGCCAGTGGTCCCACTAGGTCAATAGCAACCCGGCTGAAGGGTTCCTCTACAATGGGCATATTTACTAGCTGGGCTTTAGGGTGATCGCCTCGCCTTCCTACTCGTTGACACACATCGCAGGTGTTACAGTAAGTTCTAACGTCAGCGTGCACCCCTGGCCAAAAGAACGTGTGAGTAATGCGGTGTAGGGTACGGGTTACGGCTAGGTGGCCTGCTAAGGGGATGTCGTGGCCTATTTTGAGGATTTCTTGACGGTATTTGTGGGGCACTACCAGCTGTCGCCTACGCTGTCCCCTTTTCTCTGTCCAGCGGTATAGTTTCCCTTTTTCCCATAAGAATGTTTCGTTATCTGCCCCGCCCCCTCCGGTCTCTGCTCGTTCCCGGTACTTTTGTAAGGTCGGGTCAGTCTTAGACTCTGCCTCGAAAGCATCTGGGGTGTCCCAGGGTATGGGGCCTAACCTGTCAGGCAAGGTCGGGGTAGGTCTTACCTGTGTCTCCCGCACTGGTGAGAGCTCTCGCTCTGTCCGGGCTTGGGCCCGTGTAGTCACTGGGTCCGCCTCGTTGTTGCATACTGGAGCATAGGCAGAAGTCATGGGGCCCAAATCGTTGCCCAGTAGTACTTCGGCAGGTAAATTATCCATTAGGCCCACGTTCACAGCCCCCTTTCCCGCTCCCCAATCAAGATGCACTTTAGCTGTTGGAATTTTGTACACATCCCCCCCCGCCACTCTAACGGCCACAGTCTGTCCGGATCGCTTGTGCTCTGGCACCAAATGACTCTGTACCAGCGTGATAGTAGCCCCTGTGTCTCGCAATCCCTCGGTAGATCGCCCCTCGAGCCATACCCTCTGCCGATGGTGCTGGCGGTTATCTGAGGCAGCATATACAGGGTCTGCCTCGTGAAGCGGCCCCACATATCCCTCCATAGGGGCCTCTTGGTTAACACAGAGGGCCCGGGCCGGACGATAGGACCCAGAGGGGTAATTGTAATTCCTGGGTGTCTGGTGCGTATTAAGGGGGCAGCTAGCCATGAAATGCCCTGGTTGCTTGCATCGGTGGCAAGTCGGTCTGTGACGCTCAGAGCTGTTATTGGGTGGTCCTGAGTGTCGGACGGGCCCTGTGGGCACCGGGGCTCGGAATTCAGCACGAGGGGGTGCACGGTAAACCTCTCTGAGTTCGACCCGTGCTGGAGCTCGGTAGTTCATGGGTTTGTGAAGACGGGAGTCATAATGTTCATCGGCCAATTTGGCTGCTTCTTCTAAGGTAGAAGGCCGCCTGTCTCGCAGCCATTCCTTCCCTTGCTGTTCCATGCCATTATAAAAATGTTCTAAGAGAAACAATTGTAAAATTTCCTCCCCAGTCACCGCTTTACTTCCGCTCAGCCAGTGATTTGCCGCTCTCCGCATTCGGTGCGCCCATTCCATATGGGTATCGTTAGGCTTCTTTTCCGTGCCCCGAAACTGTCGGCGATACGTGTCCGGAGTTACAGCGTACCGTCGCAACAGTGTCTCCTTAACTAGCTCATACTGTGTCACTTCCTTAGCACCCAGAGTACGAAAGGCTTCCAGGGCTCGCCCGGATAGTTTCCCAGACAATATCGTGGGCCACTCTCTGTTGGGAATCTGGTGCAGGGCACATTGCCTTTCGAAGTCCGCCAAATATTCATCAATCCCTGTCTCGCTCTCTAGAAAGGGTCGAAATGCCGTATAGGGTATCTTGGGCCTCCCAGCATTTTCGACAGGGATGATTACCTGCGGGGCTACAGCATTGCGGTGTGCGTTCGCTAGGTTGAGTTCGTGGGCTCGAGTCTCTCGTATATCCTCGTCCGCCTCCGCCATCAACTGCTGTACCAATTCCATGGAGGGGTTCGGCCCGTATAATGAGAGCCTTTCCCGAACAATCCTGGTTTTTTCATCACTAATCGTGGTCGGTGTTTCCGCCATTGTGAAGCTCTGATCCAGTTCGTTCAATTCTGCGATCAGCTCTCTCCTCGGCCGGTTGCTGGCGTACCCCCCTCTGCTTTCAAGTAAATCCTTTAGGGTTGTACGCTTCAATTTTTCGTAAGCGCTCTCCATCCGTTCTGTACCTCTCCTAGGAAATCCAGGAAAATCCCGCCGCTGCCGCCAAATGTTACGGTTACCCTTAGTCTCGCTGAGAGATGGACCGCTTAGTAGCCTGGATCCCTATTGCTAAAGAGGGGAGAAGCTGCTTTCCATAGTATTCTATATGAGTCTCGCAAATATAGAATAATCTCCCTTAGCTGTAGTACAGCTAGGATACCCTTCTGCCCACAAAAACGAGTCAACGCTGCGATTGAGGGTCAAACAAGAACTCAGGACTGGGATGCCCAGCCTGCTTTTTATTAAGGTTACATGCACACAGGGCACTCCCAGGGGGAGAGGGGGGGGAAGCACAAAATCCCCCATCACACATTTAGATAGAGAGCACTGTCCTTTGACAGGCCACAATAGGATTACAGTACTTAAGATAACAAGTTTACAAGTTCATCTTATCAATTAGCAGTCTGGCTCCAGAGGTGATTAGACAATGGGATTGGTTATCCCTAAACTTAGAGCTGAGGCTAGCAAAAATGTGTATTTAGGCAATAGTTTCTAAAAGCTGAAAAAAAAGAGTTAACTCTTTATGAAATGATACTTGTTACGGTTTTCTTGGAGCCCTTCTTAGGCGCTGGCTTGCTGGTTCAGGCATTGCTGCTGGGAAATAAGCTCTTCACAACAAAATAACTAATGCTTCTGTAACAATAGCTATCTGCATCTTGCAGTTGTCTCAAAGCCTCCTTAACGTAATCATCCCTGTCCATTAGGACCACTGAACCTCCCTTATCAGCTTGCTTAATCACCAGATCAGGATTCTGTTCCAGTGATTTAAGTGCTGAACGTTCATTTCTAGTTAAGTTATTACCACCTGTTGTTCGTGTCAATGAAAGCTGTCTTAAATCATTTTCCACTCGTTTGTAAAAGGTTTCAATAATGTTGCCTCTGCTCTGGATTGGGTAGAAAGTGGAGGGGTTACGATACCTTTTAACAATATCCTTGCTGTTGGTCCCATTCATTGAAGTGGACCCCTCCGCTTCTAACTCCCCCAGAGCTATCAGGTCGCATGTCTCCAAAAACCCTAGATCATTAGGCCAGAAATTGTTGTTCACATTGCCAGATGTTGTGGATATATGGTCTTGGTTGGTGTCCCCAAAGTGTTTACGCAGGGTGATATTGCGTACGAATTTATTCAAGTCAAGCATAGTTTTAAAAAGGTTAAAATTCACTGTGGGTACAAAACCAAGGCCATATGACAGAACTTTCTTTTCTTCTTTAGTTAGTTCATAACTGGACAGGTTTAGGACGGTACATATTTGGACGGGGCACAAGTCTGCCTCTGAGGGTATCTCCCTTGCTGAGGTATCTGTGTGCTCGTGCCCCCCCCATCTCTCAGATGTTGACCTATCCGAAAAACCTGTTCCAGTTGCAGCAATTCCTCATCCCTGACCTGTCCACCAGTGGCACCCTGATGAGTGGAATGGTAACTACTAGTCCCTTGCTGAATGGAAGGATGTTGATGGCTATCAGTACCAAAATGTGTTGGTACATAATTATGGCTACCACCACGCTGCTGTATAGAGGGGTAGTGGTGATCAAATTGATCAGCAGTGGTTGCTTGATATCTATTATACTGGTTCTGTCTGCCTCTGGTGTAACCTGCATAGTGTGAGGCTCTGGTTCTACCAAAACCTGGCCTATTGCCTCTCCCTCTTGGAGGGAGATTATAGCCCCCTGTCCTATTGTAGTTGGTGTTCATTTCTACTAAATCCTGGGGAAAACTCCCCTCATTATCTGACTGGGAGCTCTCCCCTCCTGAATCAGCCTCACTTTCAGAAAAAGAAACCACTTTATTGCCTCTACCCCTGCGTCTTCTGCCCCTCCCACGTCTTCCTATTCTATTTTGATTCTGAGACCTCCTAGTCTGTGTCCTCTGGCTTTTGTTCCATATGTAAACCTTATTGTTATCATAATCAGCCCTATCCCGAATGAATTTGGTGTGTTTAATAGCCACTAATTCGTTCTTAATCTCTATTAGAGTGTATTGTAAAACATTGTCAAACTTAGGATAATCCACATCTTTACAAAACTTATTCAAAAGTAATTGAACATCATCAATTTCAGACCTAATAATGGCCAAAAGATTTGTTTTAAAGGTAATCAAGAGTTTCATTAACCTCACAGAACAGTCACTGAGTATATTATTCCACATCTCTATGAATTCCTGATCTTCTGTCTCAAATGTAGGAAATTTATTCATTCTGAGACCTCTTGGTATCATGTTCTGTGCTAAGTATTTTTCCAAAGTCCAAATGTCCCATTTGAGCTTTTTCTCTTTGGTCAATAAATATTCCATATCATCAAACAACATGGGTAAATTGTAATTATTTCGATCCTGTGAAAAAACATGCTCCAAATCTCTGTTATCCCCATCTCTCTCTTCCACTTTCTTAAGTGAAAAGTATGAGACTACAGCAGTCTCTTCTTGTGTATGCTGCATAGTGACAAAAATAGATTAAGGCTAGCGGTCAGCCACAAACCACATAATTAGTATGTGTATATACCTATATATGTATGTGTTAGTAATATATGTGTATATACCTATAAATGTATGTGTTAGTAATATATGTGTATATACCTATATATGTATGTGTTAGTATGTGTATATACCTATATATGTATATGTTAGTATGTGTATATACCTATATATTTATGTGTATATACAGATATATTTATGTGTTATTATGTGTATATACATATATAGTTATGTGTTATTATGTGTATATACAGATATATTTGTGTTACTATGTGTATATACATATATATATTTATGTGTTATTGTGTGTATATACATATATATATTTATGTGTTATTATGTGTATATACATATATATATTTGTGTTATTATGTGTATATACATATATATATTTATGTGTTATTGTGTGTATATACATATATAGTTATGTGTTATTATGTGTATATACATATATATTTATGTGTTACTATGTGTATATACATATATATTTATGTGTTACTATGTGTATATACATATATATTTATGTGTTACTATGTGTATATACATATATATTTATGTATTACTATGTGTATATACAGATATATTTATGTGTTATTATGTGTATATACATATATATTTATGTGTTACTATGTGTATATACAGATATATTTATGTTACTATGTGTATATACATATATATTTATGTGTTACTATGTGTATATACAGATATATTTATGTGTTAGTATGTGTATATACAGATATATTTATGTGTTAGTATGTGTATATACATATATATTTATGTGTTACTATGTGTATATACATATATATATTTGTGTTACTATGTGTATATACATATATATTTATGTGTTACTATGTATATATACATATATATTTATGTGTTACTATGTGTATATACATATATATTTATGTGTTACTATGTGTATATACATATATATTTATGTGTTACTATGTGTATAAACCTATATATTTATGTGTTACTATGTGTATATACATATATATTTATGTGTTACTATGTGTATATATATATATATGTGTTACTATGTGTATATACATATATATTTATGTGTTAGTATGTGTATATACATATATATTTATGTGTTAATATGTGTATATACATATATGTTTATGTGTTAATATGTGTATATACATATATGTTTATGTGTTAATATGTGTATATACATATATATTTATGTGTCACTATGTGTATATACATATATATTTATGTGTCACTATGTGTATATATATATATTTATGTGTTAATATGTGTATATACATATATATTTATGTGTTAGTATGTGTATATACATATATATTTATGTGTTACTATGTGTATATACATATATATTTATATGTTATTATGTGTATATACATATATATTTATGTGTTATTATGTGTATATACATATATATTTATGTGTTACTATGTGTATATACATATATATTTATGTGTTACTATGTGTATATACATATATATTTATGTGTTACTATGTGTATATACATATATATTTATGTATTACTATGTGTACATACAGTATATATTTATGTGTTACTATGTGTATATACAGATATATTTATGTGTTACTATGTGTATATACAGATATATTTATGTGTTAGTATGTGTATATACATATATATTTATGTGTTAGTATGTGTATATACATATATATTTATGTGTTAGTATGTGTATATACATGTATATTTATGTGTTACTATGTGTATATACATATATATTTATGTGTTAGTATGTGTATATACATATATATTTATGTGTTAGTATGTGTATATACATATATATTTATGTGTTAGTATGTGTATATACATATATATTTATGTGTTAGTATGTGTATATACATATATATTTATGTGTTAGTATGTGTATATACATGTATATTTATGTGTTACTATGTGTATATACATATATATTTATGTGTTAGTATGTGTATATACATATATATTTATGTGTTAGTATGTGTATATACATATATAGTTATGTGTTACTGTGTGTATATACATATATGTAACGGTACCAACAGGATACCAAGGGTTAACACCAGGGAACAATGTCCTGCATAGGGAATCAGCAATTCACAACCCAGCCAGTTTCAGGTTTAAAACAGAATGACATTTATTAAAGGCTATGCCTAGTATTTATGCAGGTCTGACACCCCCCCCCCCCCCCCAGATGGGGGTTGAAAGACTGTTGTACATTACATGGAGGGAACAAGCCCTTTTGACATGATACAATAGAATTATATTACTTAAACACTTCAACCACAAGACACTCTTGGCTCTTCTTATCACTTAGGCGTTTTCTCTCTGAGGGTGATCAAACAATGGAATTCTTATCACTAACTAAATTATGGTTGGAGCCAGCAACTTGTGTTTAGAAAATAGTTTCTTAAAGCTAAACACAGTTAACTCCTTCAGTCCTGACAGAAGGGTCTGTCACAATATATATTTATGTGTTAGCATGTGTATATACATATATATTTATGTGTTATTATGTGTATATACATATATATTTATGTATTACTATGTGTATATACATATATATTTATGTGTTACTATGTGTATATACATATATATTTATGTGTTATTATGTGTATATACATATATATTTATGTGTTAGTATGTGTATATACATATATAGTTATGTGTTACTGTGTGTATATACATATATATTTATGTGTTATTATGTGTATATACATATATATTTATGTGTTACTGTGTGTATATACATATATATTTATGTGTTATTATGTGTATATACATATATATTTATGTGTTACTATGTGTATATACATATATATATTTATGTGTTACTATGTGTATATACATATATATTTATGTGTTAGTATGTGTATATACATATATAGTTATGTGTTACTGTGTGTATATACATATATATTTATGTGTTAGTATGTGTATATACATATATATTTATGTGTTACTATGTGTATATACATATATATTTATGTGTTATTATGGGTATATACATATATATTTATGTGTTACTATGTGTATATACATATATATTTATGTGTTACTATGTGTATATACATATATATTTATGTGTTACTATGTGTATATACATATATATTTATGTGTTAGTATGTGTATATACATATATATTTATGTGTTAGTATGTGTATATACATATATATTTATGTGTTATTATGTGTATATACATATATATTTATGTGTTAGTATGTGTATATACATATATATTTATGTGTTACTATGTGTATATACATATATATTTATGTGTTAGTATGTGTATATACATGTATATTTATGTGTTACTATGTGTATATACATATATATTTATGTGTTAGTATGTGTACATACAGTATATATTTATGTGTTACTATGTGTATATACATATATATTTATGTGTTAGTATGTGTATATACATATATATTTATGTGTTACTATGTGTATATACATATATATTTATGTGTTACTATGTGTATAGACATATATATTTATGTGTTACTATGTGTATATACATATATATTTATGTGTTAGTATGTGTATATACATATATATTTATGTGTTACTATGTGTATATACATATATATTTATGTGTTAGTATGTGTATATACATATATATTTATGTGTTATTATGTGTATATACATATATATTTATGTGTTACTATGTGTATATAAATATATATTTATGTGTTAGTATGTGTATATACATATATATTTATGTGTTACTATGTGTATATACATATATATTTATGTGTTACTATGTGTATATACAGATATATTTATGTGTTACTATGTGTATATACATTATATTTATGTGTTATTATGTGTATATACATATATATTTATGTGTTACTATGTGTATATACATATATATATTTATGTGTTACTATGTGTATATACATATATATTTATGTGTTATGTGTATATATATATATTTATGTGTTATTATGTGTATATACATATATATTTACGTGTTACTGTGTGTGTATACATATATATTTATGTGTTACTATGTGTATATATATATATATGTGTTACTATGTGTATATACATATATATTTATGTGTTAGTATGTGTATATACATATATATTTATGTGTTAATATGTGTATATACATATATGTTTATGTGTTAATATGTGTATATACATATATATTTATGTGTTACTATGTGTATATATATATATATGTGTTACTATGTGTATATACATATATATTTATGTGTTAGTATGTGTATATACATATATATTTATGTGTTAATATGTGTATATACATATATGTTTATGTGTTAATATGTGTATATACATATATGTTTATGTGTTAATATGTGTATATACATATATATTTATGTGTCACTATGTGTATATACATATATATTTATGTGTCACTATGTGTATATATATATATTTATGTGTTAATATGTGTATATACATATATATTTATGTGTTAGTATGTGTATATACATATATATTTATGTGTTAGTATGTGTATATACATATATATTTATATGTTATTATGTGTATATACATATATATTTATGTGTTACTATGTGTATATACATATATATTTATGTGTTACTATGTGTATATACATATATATTTATGTGTTACTATGTGTATATACATATATATTTATGTATTACTATGTGTACATACAGTATATATTTATGTGTTACTATGTGTATATACAGATATATTTATGTGTTACTATGTGTATATACAGATATATTTATGTGTTAGTATGTGTATATACATATATATTTATGTGTTAGTATGTGTATATACATATATATTTATGTGTTAGTATGTGTATATACATGTATATTTATGTGTTACTATGTGTATATACATATATATTTATGTGTTAGTATGTGTATATACATATATATTTATGTGTTAGTATGTGTATATACATATATATTTATGTGTTAGTATGTGTATATACATATATATTTATGTGTTAGTATGTGTATATACATATATATTTATGTGTTAGTATGTGTATATACATGTATATTTATGTGTTACTATGTGTATATACATATATATTTATGTGTTAGTATGTGTATATACATATATATTTATGTGTTAGTATGTGTATATACATATATAGTTATGTGTTACTGTGTGTATATACATATATGTAACGGTACCAACAGGATACCAAGGGTTAACACCAGGGAACAATGTCCTGCATAGGGAATCAGCAATTCACAACCCAGCCAGTTTCAGGTTTAAAACAGAATGACATTTATTAAAGGCTATGCCTAGTATTTATGCAGGTCTGACACCCCCCCCCCCCCCAGATGGGGGTTGAAAGACTGTTGTACATTACATGGAGGGAACAAGCCCTTTGACATGATACAATAGAATTATATTACTTAAACACTTCAACCACAAGACACTCTTGGCTCTTCTTATCACTTAGGCGTTTTCTCTCTGAGGGTGATCAAACAATGGAATTCTTATCACTAACTAAATTATGGTTGGAGCCAGCAACTTGTGTTTAGAAAATAGTTTCTTAAAGCTAAACACAGTTAACTCCTTCAGTCCTGACAGAAGGGTCTGTCACAATATATATTTATGTGTTAGCATGTGTATATACATATATATTTATGTGTTATTATGTGTATATACATATATATTTATGTGTTACTATGTGTATATACATATATATTTATGTGTTACTATGTGTATATACATATATATTTATGTGTTACTATGTGTATATACATATATATTTATGTGTTACTATGTGTATATACAGATATATTTATGTGTTACTGTGTGTATATACATATATATTTATGTGTTATTATGTGTATATACATATATATTTATGTATTACTATGTGTATATACATATATATTTATGTGTTACTATGTGTATATACATATATATTTATGTGTTACTGTGTGTATATACATATATATTTATGTGTTATTATGTGTATATACATATATATTTATGTGTTAGTATGTGTATATACATATATAGTTATGTGTTACTGTGTGTATATACATATATATTTATGTGTTATTATGTGTATATACATATATATTTATGTGTTACTGTGTGTATATACATATATATTTATGTGTTATTATGTGTATATACAGATATATTTATGTGATAGTATGTGTATATACATATATATTTATGTGTTATTATGTGTATATACATATATATTTATGTGTTACTATGTGTATATACATATATATATTTATGTGTTACTATGTGTATATACATATATATTTATGTGTTAGTATGTGTATATACATATATAGTTATGTGTTACTGTGTGTATATACATATATATTTATGTGTTACTATGTGTATATACATATATATTTATGTGTTACTATGTGTATATACATATATATTTATGTGTTACTATGTGTATATACATATATATTTATGTGTTAGTATGTGTATATACATATATATTTATGTGTTATTATGTGTATATACATATATATTTATGTGTTAGTATGTGTATATACATATATATTTATGTGTTAGTATGTGTATATACATATATATTTATGTGTTAGTATGTGTATATACATGTATATTTATGTGTTACTATGTGTATATACATATATATTTGTGTTAGTATGTGTACATACAGTATATATTTATGTGTTACTATGTGTATATACATATATATTTATGTGTTAGTATGTGTATATACATATATATTTATGTGTTACTATGTGTATATACATATATATTTATGTGTTACTATGTGTATATACAGATATATTTATGTGTTACTATGTGTATATACATATATATTTATGTGTTACTATGTGTATATAAATATATATTTATGTGTTAGTATGTGTATATACATATATATTTATGTGTTACTATGTGTATATACATTATATTTATGTGTTATTATGTGTATATACATATATATTTATGTGTTACTATGTGTATATACATATATATATTTATGTGTTACTATGTGTATATACATATATATTTATGTGTTATGTGTATATATATATATATTTATGTGTTATTATGTGTATATACATATATATTTACGTGTTACTGTGTGTGTATACATATATATTTATGTGTTACTGTGTGTATATACATATATAGTTATGTGTTATTATGTGTATATACATATATATATTTATGTGTTACTATGTGTATATACAGATATATGTATGTGTTATTATGTGTATATACAGATATATGTATGTGTTATTATGTGTATATACATATATAGTTATGTGTTACTATTTGTATATACATGTATATTTATGTGTTACTATATGTATATACAGATATATTTATGTGTTATTATGTGTATATACATATATATTTATGTGTTAATATGTGTATATACATATATATTTATGTGTTAGTATGTGTATATACAGATATATTTATGTGTTAGTATGTGTATATACATATATATTTATGTGTTAGTATGTGTATATACAGATATATTTATGTGTTAGTATGTGTATATACAGATATATTTATGTGTTAGTATGTGTATATACATATATATTTATGTGTTAGTATGTGTATATACAGATATATTTATGTGTTAGTATGTGTATATACATATATATTTATGTGTTATTATGTGTATATACATATATAGTTATGTGTTACTATTTGTATATACATATTACGGTTGCCTCCAGGCTGGCTGGAAGTTGGACCGTAGAAAAGGATGCTCCTAGCGCTCACCAAAGAATCATCAGCACCATAGTCAGCAATCCCTGTAGTGATATTAGCTGAAGCTGTCCCCTACAAACATGAGTCAAAGCTGCAAGTTAGAGGGACAGAAATAGGTCTCATGTGCTGGAGCACACAGCCTGCTTTTTATTGAGGTTACATGCAAACAGGACACTCTCAGGGGGAGGCATAAAATCCCCCATCACACATTTGATATTAGATAGAGAGACACTCCCTTTGACAGGCCACAACATTACTTCAGCAGATAACATTTTACACACAATAAAACAATGCAGACCACCTTATCACTACTAGAAGTCTGATTAGACAATGGGAAAGTTTATCACTAAACCTAATTAGAGCTGATCCCAGCAAACTTGTATTTAGAATTGAACAAAATTAACTCTTAATGGCACACAATGAAACTGAACCAAGTGGGAGAAAGCCAGGGACAAATCATTTCACAGGTCTGGGGACATAGTCTTAAAGGGGCATTGTTCACCAAAGTCACAATATGTCCCCAGACGGTTCTTAAAGGGCCATACACACCCAATAAAAGTTAATATACTCTCAGGGGCACAATCTTCCAGGGGCCATAGTCATGAGGAAGGAGGCTGGCAAATAGGCTTCTCCAAAATCCAGGGAAGCAGGGCAATTTTCCATTTAAAGGGCCAGTTACAAATAGCAGTTTGTAACAATACATATATATATTTATGTGTTATTATGTGTATATACAGATATATTTATGTGTTAGTATGTGTATATACAGATATATATATGTGTTAGTATGTGTATATACAGATATATATATGTGTTAGTATGTGTATATACAGATATATATATGTGTTAGTATGTGTATATACAGATATATATGTGTTAGTATGTGTATATACCGATATATATATATGTGTTAGTATGTGTATATACAGATATATATGTGTTAGTATGTGTATATACAGATATATATATATGTGTTAGTATGTGTATATACAGATATATATGTGTTAGTATGTGTATATACCGATATATATATGTGTTAGTATGTGTATATACCTATATATATATATATGTGTTACTATGTGTATATACATATATATTTATGTGTTACTATGATTATATACATATATATTTATGTGTTAGTATGTGTATATACATATATTTTTATGTGTTACTATGTGTATATACAGATATATTTATGTGTTAGTATGTGTATATACCTATATATGTATGTGTTAGTATGTGTATATACCTATATATATATATATATATATGTGTTACTATGTGTATATACATATATATTTATGTGTTACTATGATTATATACATATATATTTATGTGTTAGTATGTGTATATACATATATTTTTATGTGTTACTATGTGTATATACAGATATATTTATGTGTTAGTATGTGTATATACATATATATTTATGTGTTACTATGTGTATATACATATATATTTATGTGTTACTATGTGTATATACATATATATGTATGTGTTACTATGTGTATATACATATATATTTATGTGTTACTATGTGTATATACATATATATTTATGTGTTACTATGTGTATATACATATATATTTATGTGTTACTATGTGTATATACATATATATTTATGTATTACTATGTGTATATACAGATATATTTATGTGTTATTATGTGTATATACAGATATATGTATGTGTTAGTATGTGTATATACAGATATATTTATGTGTTACTATGTGTATATACATATATATTTATGTGTTACTATGTGTATATACAGATATATTTATATGTTATTATGTATATATACATATATATTTATGTGTTACTATGTGTATATACATATATATTTATGTGTTACTATGTGTATATACAGATATATTTATATGTTATTATGTATATATACATATATATTTATGTGTTACTATGTGTATATACATATATATTTATGTGTTATTATGTGTATATACATATATATTTATATGTTAGTATGTGTATATACATATATATTTATGTGTTACTATGTGTATATATATATATATATATATATATATATATATATATATATGTATGTGTTAGTATGTGTATATACAGATATATTTATGTGTTACTATGTGTATATACAGATATATTTATGTGTTACTATGTGTATATACATATATATTTATGTGTTACTATGTGTATATACATATATATTTATGTGTTACTGTGTGTATATACATATATATTTATGTATTACTATGTGTATATACAGATATATTTATGTGTTACTATGTGTATATACATATATATTTATGTGTTACTATGTGTATATACATATATATTTATGTGTTATTATGTGTATATACATATATATTTATATGTTAGTATGTGTATATACATATATATTTATGTGTTACTATGTGTATATATATATATATTTATGTGTTATTATGTGTATATACATATATATTTATATGTTAGTATGTGTATATACATATATATTTATGTGTTACTATGTGTATATATATATATATATATATATATATATATATATGTATGTGTTAGTATGTGTATATACAGATATATTTATGTGTTACTATGTGTATATACAGATATATTTATGTGTTACTATGTGTATATACATATATATTTATGTGATAGTATGTGTATATACAGATATATTTATGTGTTACTATGTGTATATACATATATATTTATGTGATAGTATGTGTATATACATATATATTTATGTGTTATTATGTGTATATACATATATATTTGTGTTACTATGTGTATATACATATATATTTGTGTTACTATGATTATATACATATATATTTATGTGTTAGTATGTGTATATACAGATATATGTATGTGTTAGTATGTGTATATACAGATATATGTATGTGTTAGTATGTGTATATACATATATATTTATGTGTTACTATGTGTATATACAGATATATGTATGTTAGTATGTGTATATACAGATATATGTATGTGTTAGTATGTGTATATACAGATATATTTATGTGTTACTATGTGTATATACAGATATATGTATGTTAGTATGTGTATATACATATATAGTTATGTGTTACTATGTGTATATACAGATATATGTATGTGTTAGTATGTGTATATACATATATATTTATGTGTTACTATGTGTATATACATATATATTTATGTGTTAGTATGTGTATATACATATATATTTATGTGTTACTATGTGTATATACCTATATATTTATGTGTTAGTATGTGTATATACATATATATTTATGTGTTACTATGTGTATATACATATATATTTATGTGTTACTATGTGTATATACATATATATTTATGTTACTATGTGTATATACATATATATTTATGTGTTATTATGTGTATATACATATATAGTTATGTGTTACTATGTGTATATACAGATATATGTATGTGTTAGTATGTGTATATACAGATATATTTGTGTTACTATGTGTATATACATATATATATATGTGTTAGTATGTGTATATATTCATATACATATATATTTACTAACTGCTGAGTTATTTTTCATGCTGTGTATGATGGTATGAGAACGAGACTCCCATTGGAGTCTATGGAAACACACTCTAATGAGTGCAATACTTCCGTGCAATGTGAACGCAAGGTTGCATTCACATTGCACCCAACTCATAATACAAGCGCACATCAGCGTGTCCTGGTATTACAAAGTGAAGTGCAAATATTGCTTTAGTGAAAGCGATATTTTGCGTTCTACTTATAATCTGGCCCTTTGTAGTTGTTTTTTATATTTGTGGATGTTTTTCGACATATAGACGTGTGATAAACAGGAAAATGCTTGTTGGATAAAGTATGAGCTTAGGATGTGTAGGATTGACAGCTCTTACAATCTGCGCAGAAAGACAAGAGATGTCGTGTAAGCTAAGCTCATATTAATTGTTACATCATTTAACATTGCAATGCTGTTTGTTTTGTCCTTTAACCAGCCCCAGTGAAGCCGCCGCAGAATGTTCAGGTAAACCCACTAACTGCAAGCCAGATTGATGTCACATGGGACCCACCGCCAGCCAGCAGCCAAAATGGCATCATCCAGGGGTACAAGGTAACTTCTGCATAGTGGTTATGTTGTTTGTATAACATTAACCTAATATATATAATGGTATGGACCTCCTTGGTACCCTAATGGGTTATATCCACCAGTTACTGCTTCCCACCAACTGGAACCACCAAACCTTTAAAAATTTACCCCAATAATCAAACAACTTATTTTGGAGTAAAGCAGAATGGACACTTTATTAAACAAAATGACACACATATTTATACATGTCCAGGGACAATCCCCCCTTTTGGAATCTGGATAGGACAATAGGGATTCTTAAGCTGTTGTGCAAACAGACCAGCACCCAACCCTGCAGCCAGGCATGTAGACTCTTCCTTATCCATATTAGGATTATGCTCAGTAGAATTTTCCTTATCAATAATAGGATTAGACTCACTGGGGGCTGCATGTCTGGGGATATGTTTTACTAACCAGAGCTTAGTCAGCAGCTTCTACAAAGAACTAGTGCCCCTGCAGCCCTAGGTCTGTCACATATAACATACAGGATTCAGACACAGCAGGGTCACCAAGAGCAGACACAGCAGGGTCACCAGGAGCAGACACAGCAGAGTCATCAGACACAGCAGGGTCATCAGGCGCAGACACAGCAGGGTCATCAGGCGCAGACACAGCAGGGTCATCAGGCGCAGACACAGCAGGGTCATCAGGCGCAGACACAGCAGGGTCATCAGGCGCAGACACAGCAGGGTCATCAGGCGCAGACACAGCAGGGTCATCAGGCGCAGACACAGCAGGGTAATCAGACACAGCAGGGTCATTAAATGTAGACACAGCAGGGTAATCAGGCGCAGACACAGCAGGGTAATCAGGCGCAGACACAGCAGGGTAATCAGGCGCAGACACAGCAGGGTAATCAGACACAGCAGGGTCATTAAATGTAGACACAGCAGGGTCATCAGGCGCAGACACAGCAAAGTCATCAGGAGCAGATACAGCAGGGTCATCAGTCACAGCAGGGTCATCAGTCACAGCAGGGTCATCAGGCGCAGACACAGCAGGGTCATCAGGCGCAGACACAGCAGGGTAATCAGACACAGCAGGGTCATTAAATGTAGACACAGCAAAGTCATCAGTCACAGCAGGGTCATCAGACACAGCAGGGTAATCAGGAGCAGATACAGCAGGGTCATCAGGCGCAGACACAACAGGGTCATAAGACACATCAGGGTCATCAGGCGCAGACTCAGCAGGGTCATTAAACATAGATACAGCAGGGTCATCAGGCGCAGACACAGCAGGGTCATCAGGCGCAGACACAGCAGGGTCATCAGGCGCAGACACAGCAGGGTCATCAGGCGCAGACACAGCAGGGTCATCAGGCGCAGACACAGCAGGGTCATCAGGCGCAGACACAGCAGGGTCATCAGGCGCAGGCACAGCAGGGTCATCAGGCACAGCAGGGTCATCAGGCACAGCAGGGTCATCAGGCGCAGGCACAGCAGGGTCATCAGGCGCAGGCACAGCAGGGTCATCAGGCGCAGGCACAGCAGGGTCATCAGGCGCAGGCACAGCAGGGTCATCAGGCGCAGGCACAGCAGGGTCATCAGGCGCAGGCACAGCAGGGTCATCAGTCACAGCAGGGTCATCAGGCGCAGACACAGCAGGGTCATCAGTCACAGCAGGGTCATCAGGCGCAGACACAACAGGGTCATCAGTCACAGCAGGGTCATCAGGCGCAGACACAACAGGGTCATCAGTCACAGCAGGGTCATCAGGCGCAGACACAACAGGGTCATCAGTCACAGCAGGGTCATCAGTCACAGCAGGGTCATCAGTCACAGCAGGGTCATCAGGAGCAGACGCAGCAGAGTCATCAGGAGCAGACGCAGCAGAGTCATCAGGAGCAGACGCAGCAGGGTCATCAGGAGCAGACACAGCAGGGTAATCAGACACAGCAGGGTCATTAGGTGCAGACACAGCAGGGTCATTAGGTGCAGACACAGCAGGGTCATTAGGTGCAGACACAGCAGGGTCATTAGGTGCAGACACAGCAGGGTCATTAGGTGCAGACACAGCAGGGTCATTAGGTGCAGACACAGCAGGGTCATTAGGTGCAGACACAGCAGGGTCATTAGGTGCAGACACAGCAGGGTCATTAGGTGCAGACACAGCAGGGTCATTAGGTGCAGAGAAATCAGGGTCATTAGGTGCAGAGACAGCAGGGTCATTAGGTGCAGACACAGCAGGGTCATCAAGTGCAGCAGGGTCATCAGGAGCAGACACAGCAGGGTCACCTGGTACAGCAGGGTCATCAGGTGCAGACACAGCAGGGTCATCGGGTGCAGACACAGCAGGGTCATCGGGTGCAGACACAGCAGGGTCATCGGGTGCAGACACAGCAGGGTCATCGGGTGCAGACACAGCAGGGTCATCGGGTGCAGACACAGCAGGGTCATCGGGTGCAGACACAGCAGGGTCATCGGGTGCAGACACAGCAGAGTCATCGGGTGCAGACACAGCAGAGTCATCGGGTGCAGACACAGCAGAGTCATCGGGTGCAGACACAGCAGAGTCATCGGGTGCAGACACAGCAGAGTCATCGGGTGCAGACACAGCAGAGTCATCGGGTGCAGACACAGCAGAGTCATCAGGAGCAGACACAGCAGGGTCATCAGGAGCAGACACAGCAGGGTCATCAGGTGCAGACACAGCAGGGTCATCAGGAGCAGCAGGGTAATCAGGAGCAGACGCAACAGAGTCATCAGAAGCAGACACAGCAGGGTCATCAGGAGCAGACACAGCAGGGTCATCAGGTGCAGACATAGCAGGGTCATCAGGAGCAGCAGGGTAATCAGGAGCAGACGCAACTGAGTCATCAGGAGCAGACACAGCAGGGTCATCAGGTGCAGACACAGCAGGGTCATCAGGTGCAGACACAGCAGGGTCATCAGACACAGCAGGGTCATCAGACACAGCAGGGTCATCAGACACAGCAGGGTCATCAGACACAGCAGGGTCATCAGACACAGCAGGGTCATCAGACACAGCAGGGTCATCAGACACAGCAGGGTCATCAGACACAGCAGGGTCATCAGACACAGCAGGGTCATCAGGAGCAGACACAGCAGGGTCATCAGGAGCAGACACAGCAGGGTCATCAGGAGCAGACACAGCAGGGTCATCAGGAGCAGACACAGCAGGGTCATCAGGAGCAGACACAGCAGGGTCATCAGGAGCAGACACAGCAGGGTCATCAGACACAGCAGGGTCATCAGGCGCAGACTCAGCAGGGTCATCAGGCGCAGACTCAGCAAGGTCACCAGGCGCAGACTCAGCAGGGTCACCAGGCGCAGACTCAGCAGGGTCACCAGGAGCAGACACAGCAGGGTCACCAGGAGCAGACACAGCAGGGTCACCAGGAGCAGACACAGCAGGGTCACCAGGAGCAGACACAGCAGGGTCACCAGGAGCAGACACAGCAGGGTCACCAGGAGCAGACACAGCAGGGTCACCAGGAGCAGACACAGCAGGATCAACAGACACAGCAGGGAAATCAGGAGCAGACACAGCAGGGTAACCAGGTACAGCAGGGTCATCAGGAGCAGACACAGCAGGATCATCAGGAGCAGACACAGCAGGATCATCAGGAGCAGACACAGCAGGATCATCAGGAGCAGACACAGCAGGGTCATCAGACACAACAGGGTCATCAGGCGCAGACCAGCAGGGTAATCAGGAGCAGACACAGCATGGTCACCAGGTACAGCAAGGTCATCAGGCGCAGACACAACAGGGTAGTCAGACACAGCAGTATCATCAGGAGAAGACACAGCAGAGTCATCAGAAGCACACACAGCAGAATCATCAGGAGCAGATACAGCAGAGTCACCAGGAGCAGACACAGCAGGGTCATCAGGCGCAGACAGAGCAGGGTCATCAGGCGCAGACAGAGCAGGGTCATCAGACAGAGCAGGGTCATCAGACAGAGCAGGGTCATCAGACAGAGCTGGGTCATTAGGCGCAGACACAGCTGGGTCATTAGGCGCAGACACAGCTGGGTCATTAGGCGCAGACACAGCTGGGTCATTAGGCGCAGACACAGCTGGGTCATTAGGCGCAGACGCAGCTGGGTCATTAGGCGCAGACGCAGCTGGGTCATTAGGCGCAGACGCAGCTGGGTCATTAGGCGCAGACGCAGCTGGGTCATTAGGCGCAGACGCAGCTGGGTCATTAGGCGCAGACGCAGCTGGGTCATTAGGCGCAGACGCAGCTGGGTCATTAGGCGCAGACGCAGCTGGGTCATTAGGCGCAGACGCAGCTGGGTCATTAGGCGCAGACGCAGCTGGGTCATTAGGCGCAGGCGCAGCTGGGTCATTAGGCGCAGGCGCAGCTGGGTCATTAGGCGCAGGCGCAGCTGGGTCATTAGGCGCAGGCGCAGCTGGGTCATTAGGCGCAGGCGCAGCTGGGTCATCAGGCGCAGCTGGGTCATCAGGCGCAGCTGGGTCATCAGACACAACAGGGTCATGAGGCGCAGACACAGCAGGGTCATGAGGCGCAGACACAGCAGGGTCATGAGGCGCAGACACAGCAGGAAAGGGCAGTTGGGACCCTTTCATTTTAAAGTTTTCTATGTGATACAAGTTTAATATTATTGATATCTGAGCTGACACGTGTGTATACTCCGATTTTGTTAGGTCTGACAAATGAAAAGTAGCTATCGGTCAGAAACTGACAGTTTCATTGGCTCTGATAACTACTATTTTACTCTCATTATTTAGATACTCTCATAAATATATTCCTCTATCTTATTGGTTACAGTGGTACTTAGACTTATAAGAGCTTAATATTACAATGGTTGACGGATTCAACAGGAGGTATCCCCTTTTGTTTATTAATTTATATTTATACCACTAAGCTCTTTTATAACAAGTGCATCCTGCCCTTCAGACATGAGATCATCATATAGCCCTTTTATAGAGAATATGAAAAGTCCATTGTATGTGCCTGGGGTTAACTCAATACTTAGCTACTTATAGTAAGCATCGATCAGGAACAATCCTCATTTGCATGGACACTTGCAATCTGAAAGCAACTATTATAACAAAGATTATTTGAATAATTATAACATCAGTATATGCTCACAATTATAGTGAGCAATATTACCAAACTCAATATATCAGGCAATATCAATAAAGGACTCTTTACTGAGAGATATGTAACTTCGTTCGATTTATAAAAGTTATACAATACTGTCCTCTAGTGGTAAATAACTACATCGCAATATAACTTATTATTTTCAGTTGCTTTATGATAACTGCTGATATAATTAATATCCTTTAAGATGTGGTAATTTATAAAGAGTTTATTCCAAGCTCCTGTTTTTGATAATTTGGTAATTGATACTTAATCCTATTATAAACTAATAGAGGCTTGATACAACTTAAAGGACATTATTATGTTAACCCTATCATAAATCCATAGAGGTCCTACTCTATTTAAGAGTTAATACCATATTTTATTACTCACACATGTCATGTGATATAGAACAACCAATATATAATGATAGAAATGGTAACTGATACTTAACCTTACTATAAACCCAGAAAGGTTCTACATAATCAAAAGGTAATACTATACTATCCCCAACATACCATGTGTAATGGATGTCTTTCTTTTCAGAACTGTTTCAGCTACTGTACCTTTAATTCAGCTTCACCTTGTGAGCAAGGTTATTTAAACCTGGCACGCCCACTTTTCCCTGCTTTAGTATTTTGTATTTGGTAATCCTAGACGTTGCATCTCCTGGATTTGTCCTGATTGAATTAAAGCCATTTATCTAGAGTGTCTTCCAACTCTGGAATTGTTACTACAGTATTTCATTTCAGAGGATATCAATTGCTGTCGCAATTGAGAGAATGTACATGGGTAGCACTCAACAGCACTGAGAGAAAATTCTCAAATGGTACCATAGGAATGATAATCCTAAGAAATGACGGATTAAAACTTAACATTTAATAGTGATATTAAAAACGGGGGATATACAAATTAAAATCACAGTCAGTGTGGGTGAGTGAATGGCGGCCAATGGCCAAAAACGTCTCAAGAATACAGAGTATTTATATTATAAAAAACCTAGGTGCATTTGCAGGGTACATCACTAACTGGATAACGGTGAAGTAGTCAGTTAATATCACTTAGGTCCTTGTCTGACTTCTATCAATGTGAATCATGTAATGCCCCAGTTAGGGGTTAGAAGGTAAATGCGGGGTATCCTATACTATTGGAATGCCCCAAATAGTGCGGTATAATAATAGCTCCCGCTGTAAGATCAGTACAGGGAAGTTACCCCCTAATGGATGCCAGGGTTATGGCTGCCCCAAAAGGAATACTACATTAGTGGGAGGATATATAGAGATGCTCTTGTTAGCGATTACAGGTTACCCCTCAGGATATCGTCTTAGAGAGACCCCTGGTGGAATATACACAATTTTATGGTCAGAGTCTAGTGTATGAGGATGTGTTATGGCCTCATACTGGTTTCTTATTGAGGGGTTATTGATGAACGAATGGCACCTCGGTGTGGGTACACTTTATCTAAATCACGGATAAATTCCTATTTCTTTCATGTAATTAGCAAGAGTCCATGAGCTAGTGACGTATGGGATATACATTCCTACCAGGAGGGGCAAAGTTTCCCAAACCTCAAAATGCCTATAAATACACCCCTCACCACACCCACAATTCAGTTTTACAAACTTTGCCTCCTATGGAGGTGGTGAAGTAAGTTTGTGCTAGATTCTACGTTGATATGTGCTTCGCAGCAGGCTGGAGCCCGGTTTTCCTCTCAGAGTGCAGTGAATGTCAGAGGGATGTGAAGAGAGTATTGCCTATTTGAATTCAATGGTCTCCTTCTACGGGGTCTATTTCATAGGTTCTCTGTTATCGGTCGTAGAGATTCATCTCTTACCTCCCTTTTCAGATCGACGATATACTCTTATATACCATGACCTCTACTGATTCTCGTTTCAGTACTGGTTTGTCTATCTACTATATGTAGATGAGTGTCCTGGGGTAAGTAAGTCTTATTTTTTTTGTGACACTCTAAGCTATGGTTGGGAACTTTATATATAAAGTTCTAAATATATGTCTTTAAACTTATATTTGCCATGATTCAGGATGTTCAATATTCCTTATTTCAGACAGTCAGTTTCATATTTGGGTTAATGCATATGAATATTCAATTTTTTTCTTACCTTAAAAAAAAAAATTGTTTTCAAATTGACTTTTTTCCCTGTGGGCTGTTAGGCTCGCGGGGGCTGAAAATGCTTCAATTTATTGCGTCATTTTTGGCGCGGATTTTTTTGGCGCAAAAAAATTTCTGTTGTCAAGAATGACGCCGGAAGTTGTTCGTGATTATGTCATATTTTTGACGTTTTGCGCCAAAAATGTCGGCGTTCCGGATGTGGCGTCATTCTTGGCGCCAAATATTTTTAGGCGCCATTAATGTGGGCGTCTTTTTTGGCGCTAAAAAATGTGTGCGTCATTTTTGTCTCCACCTTTTTTACACATTATTTCAGTCGCATTTTTACATTGCTTCTGGTTGCTAGAGGCTTGTTCATTGGCATTTTTTCCCATTCCTGAAACTGTCTTTTAAGGAATTTGATAGATTTTGCTTAATATGTTGTTTTTTCTCTTACATATTGCAAGATGTCTCAGATTGACCCTGGATCAGAATCTACTTCTGGAAAAACGCTGCCTGATGCTGGTTCTACCAAAGTTAAGTGTATTTGTTGTAAACTTTTGGTAACTGTTCCTCCGGCTGTAGTTTGTGATGAATGTCATGATAAACTTTCTAATGCAGATAGTTTTTCCATTAGTAATATACCATTACCTGTTGCTGTTCCCTCAACATCTAATACTCAGGATGTTCCTGTTAATATAAGAGATGTTGTTTCTAAATCTATTAGGAAGGCTATGTCTGTTATTCCTCCTTCCAATAAACGTAAAAGGTCTTCTAAAACTTCTCATTTTTCAGATGAAATTTTAAATGACCGTCATAATTCTGATTTGTCTGTTTCTGATGAGGATTTTTCTGGTTCAGAGGATTCTGTCTCAGATATTGACACTGATAAGTCTTCATATTTATTTAAGATGGAATTTATTCGCTTTTTACTTAAAGAAGTTTTAATCGCTTTAGAAATGGAGGATTCTAGTCCTCTTGATACTAAATCTACTAAGCGTTTAAATTCGGTTTTTAAACCTCCTATGGTTATTCCAGAAGTTTTTCCTGTCCCTGATGCTATTTCTGAAGTAATTTCTAGGGAATGGAATAATTTGGGTACTTCATTTACTCCTTCTCAAAGGTTTAAGAAATTGTATCCTGTGCCATCTGATAGATTAGAGTTTTGGGACAAAATCCCTAAAGTTGATGGGGCTATCTCTACTCTTGCTAAACGTACTACTATTCCTACGGCAGATAGTACTTCCTTTAAGGATCCTTTAGATAGGAAGATTGAATCCTTTCTGAGGAAAGCTTATTTATGTTCAGGTAATCTTCTTAGACCTGCTATTTCTTTGGCTGATGTTGCCGCCGCTTCCACTTTTTGGTTGGAGGCTTTAGCACAAGTATCAGACCATAATACTCATAGCATTGTTAAACTTCTTCAACATGCTAATAACTTTATTTGTGATGCCATCTTTGATATCATTAGAGTTGATGTCAGGGATATGTCTTTAGCTATTTTAGCTAGAAGAGCTTTATGGCTTAAAACTTGGAATGCAGATATGTCTTCCAAATCAACTTTGCTTGCTCTTTCTTTCCAAGATAATAAATTATTTGGTTCCCAGTTGGATTCTATTATTTCAACTGTTACTGGGGGGAAAGGAACATTTTTGCCTCAGGACAAAAAATCTAAAGGTAAATACAGGGCTGCTAATCGTTTTCGTTCCTTTCGTCAGAATAAGGAACAGAAGCCTGACCCTTCCCCTAAAGGAACGGTTTCTGTCTGGAAACCTTCTCCAATCTGGAATAAAACCAAGCCTTTTAGAAAGTCAAAACCAGCTCCCAAGTCCACATGAAGGTGCGGCCCTCATTCCAGCTCAGCTGGTAGGGGGCAGGTTACGATTTTTCAAAGACATTTGGATCAATTCGATTCACAGTCTTTGGATTCAGAACATTGTTTCTCAAGGGTACAGGATAGGTTTCAAGGTAAGTCCACCTGCGAAGAGATTTTTTCTCTCTCGCATTCCAATAAACCCAGTGAAAGCTCAGGCATTTCTGAAATGTGTTTCAGATCTAGAGTCAGCCGGGGTAATTGTGCCTGTTCCAGTTCTGGAACAGGGTCTGGGGTTTTACTCAAATCTATTCATTGTACCAAAGAAGGAGAATTCCTTCAGACCAGTTCTGGATTTAAAGATATTGAATCGTTATGTAAGGATACCAACATTCAAAATGGTAACTATAAGGACTATTCTGCCTTTTGTTCAGCAAGGGCATTATATGTCCACAATAGATTTACAGGATGCATATCTTCATATTCCGATTCATCCAGATCACTTTCAGTTTCTGAGATTCTCTTTTCTAGACAAGCATTACCAGTTTGTGGCACTTCCGTTTGGCCTAGCAACAGCTCCAAGGATATTTTCAAAGGTTCTCAGTGCCCTTCTCTCTGTAATCAGAGAACAGGGTATTGCGGTGTTTCCTTATTTGGATGATATCTTGGTACTTGCTCAGTCTTTACATTCTGCAGAATCTCACACGAATCAACTTGTGTTGTTTCTTCAAAAACATGGTTGGAGGATCAATTTACCAAAGAGTTTGTTGATTCCTCAGACAAAGGTAACCTTTTTGGGTTTTCAGATAGATTCAGTGTCCATGACCTTGTCTCTAACAGAAAAGAGACGTCTGAAATTGGTTTCAGCCTGTCGAAACCTTCAGTCTCTATCATTCCCTTCGGAAGCTTTGTGCATGGAAATTCTAGGTCTCATGACTGCTGCATCGGACGCGATCCCCTTTGCTCGTTTTCACATGCAACCTCTTCAGCTTTGTATGCTGAACCAATGGTGCAGGGATTATACAAAGATATCACAATTAATATCCTTAAATCCCAATGTACGACACTCTCTGACCTGGTGGATAGATCACCATCGTTTAGTTCAAGGGGCTTCCTTTGTTCGCCCAACCTGGACTGTGATCTCAACAGATGCGAGTCTGTCAGGTTGGGGAGCTGTATGGGGATCTCTGACAGCGCAGGGGGTTTGGGAATCTCAGGAGGCGAGATTACCAATCAACATTTTGGAACTCCGTGCGATTTTCAGAGCTCTTCAGTCCTGGCCTGTTCTGAAGAGAGAATCGTTTATTTGCTTTCAGACAGACAATGTCACAACCGTGGCATATGTCAATCATCAGGGTGGGACTCACAGTCCTCTGGCTATGAAAGAAGTATCTCGTATACTTGTATGGGCGGAATCCAGCTCCTGTCTAATTTCTGCGGTTCACATCCCAGGTGTAGACAATTGGGAAGCGGATTATCTCAGTCGCCAGACGTTACATCCGGGCGAATGGTCCCTTCACCCAGAGGTATTTCTTCAGATTGTTCAAATCTGGGGTCTTCCAGAAATAGATCTGATGGCCTCTCATCTAAACAAGAAACTTCCCAGGTATCTGTCCAGATCCAGGGACCCTCAGGCGAAGGCAGTGGATGCGTTGTCGCTTCCTTGGAATTATCATCCTGCCTATATCTTTCCGCCTCTAGTTCTTCTTCCAAAAGTGATTTCCAAAATTCTAATGGAACGTTCGTTTGTGCTGCTGGTGGCTCCAGCATGGCCTCACAGGTTTTGGTATGCAGATCTCATTCGGATGGCCAGTTGCCAACCTTGGACTCTTCCGTTAAGACCAGACCTTCTATCTCAAGGCCCTTTTTTCCATCAGGATCTCAAATCATTAAATTTGAAGGTATGGAAATTGAACGCTTGATTCTTAGTCATAGAGGTTTCTCTGACTCAGTAATTAATACTATGTTGCAGGCTCGTAAATCTGTGTCTAGGAAGATTTATTATCGAGTCTGGAAGGCTTACATTTCTTGGTGTTCATCTCATAAATTCTCCTGGCATTCGTTCAGAATTCCTAGAATTTTACAGTTTCTTCAGGATGGTTTGGATAAAGGTTTGTCTGCAAGTTCCTTGAAAGGACAAATCTCTGCTCTTTCTGTTCTTTTTCACAGAAAGATTGCTATTCTTCCTGATATTCATTGTTTTGTACAGGCTTTGGTTCGTATAAAACCTGTCATTAAGTCAATTTCTCCTCCTTGGAGTCTTAATTTGGTTCTGAGGGCTTTACAAGCTCCTCCGTTTGAACCTATGCATTCTCTGGACATTAAATTACTTTCTTGGAAAGTTCTGTTCCTTTTGGCCATCTCTTCTGCTAGAAGAGTTTCTGAGTTATCTGCTCTTTCTTGTGAATCTCCTTTTCTGATTTTTCATTAGGATAAGGCAGTGTTGCGAACTTCATTTAAATGTTTACCTAAGGTTGTGAATTCTAACAACATTAGTAGAGAGATTGTTGTTCCTTCGTTATGTCCTAATCCTAAGAATTCAAAGGAGAGATCTTTACATTCTTTGGATGTAGTAAGAGCTTTGAAATATTATGTTGAAGCTACTAATGATTTTAGAAAAACTTCTAGTCTATTTGTTATCTTTTCTGGGTCCAGAAAAGGTCAGAAGGCCTCCGCCATTTCTTTGGCGTCTTGGTTAAAGTCTTTGATTCATCATGCTTATGTGGAGTCGGGTAAAACCCCGCCTCAAAGGATTACGGCTCATTCTACTAGGTCAGTTTCTACTTCCTGGTCGTTTAGGAATGAAGCTTCTGTTGATCAGATTTGCAAAGCAGCAACTTGGTCTTCTTTGCATACTTTTACTAAATTCTACCATTTTGATGTGTTTTCTTCCTCTGAAGCAGTTTTTGGTAGAAAAGTACTTCAGGCAGCTGTTTCAGTTTGATTCTTCTGCTTATAATTTAATTATTTTGAGATTAAAAACTTTTGTTTTGGGTTGTGGATTATTATTATTTTTCAGCGGAATTGGCTGTCTTTATTTTATCCCTCCTCTCTAGTGACTCTTGCGTGGAAGTTCCACATCTTGGGTATTCATTATCCCATACGTCACTAGCTCATGGACTCTTGCTAATTACATGAAAGAAAACATAATTTATGTAAGAACTTACCTGATAAATTCATTTCTTTCATATTAGCAAGAGTCCATGAGGCCCACCCTTTTTTGTGGTGGTTATGATTTTTTTGTATAAAGCACAATTATGGGACATCCTAAAACATTTAATGTGAAAATGGCTTAATGTAGCTTAATGAGTAAAAAAGTGGCCAAATGTTAATCAATTGCTGCATAATTTTGCACAACCCAAGATTTCCACTATCCAAGCCTATCCTAGAAGTTTCATGGATTTTGGAATTCCACAAGGCAAATGAGTGACATTAAGCTTGTTTTTTGGGGAGCTTAATGTGGCTTAACGTACAAAATTGAACTTAGATGTTAACCAATTTCCACCAAACTTACCACAATACATTAATCTATGGATTCAAACATATTCTGAAAATTTCAGAACGTTTGATAAAACATACCAAAAGTTATTCACATTTAACTATTTTTTTACAATCCTAAAACATTTAATGTGAGCAGCTTAATGTAAAAAGAGCTTAATGTACCAAAATTCACCTAAACATCGATCAATTGCCTTGAAACTTGGCACAAACTCAGTTTGTCACTTTCCAAACCTATCCTAGAAGTTTCATGGTATTTGGTTTCCCACAAGGCAAATGAGTGACATTAAGCTTGTTTTTTGGGGAGCTTAATGTGGCTTAACGTACAAAATTGAACTTAGATCTTAACCAATTTCCCCCAAACTTCTCACAATATATTAATTTACCTATTCAAACATATTCTGAAAATTTCAGGAAATTTGATAAAACATACCAAAAGTTATTTGCATTTAACAATTTTTTTACAATCCTAAAACATTTAATGTGAGCAGCTTAATGTAAAAAGCGCTTAATGTACCAAAATTCACCAAAACTTCAATCAATTGCCTTGAAACTTGGCACAAACTCAGTTTTTCACTTTCCAAACGTATACTAGAAGTTTCATGGATTTTGTTGTCCCACAAGGCAAATGAGTGACATTAAGCTTGTTTTTTGGGGAGCTTAATGTGGCTTAATGAGTAAAAAAGTGGCCAAATGTTAATCAATTGCTGCATAATTTTGCACAACCCAAGATTTCCACTATCCAAGCCTATCCTAGAAGTTTCATGGATTTTGGTTTTCCACAAGGCGAATGAGTGACATTAAGCTTGTTTTTTGGGGAGCTTAATGTGGCTTAACGTACAAAATTAAACTTAGATCTTAACCAATTTCCCCCAAACTTCTCACAATACATTAATCTATCTATTCAAACATATTCTGAAAATTTCAGAACATTTGATAAAACATACCAAAAGTTATTCGAATTTAACAATTTTTTTACAATCCTAAAACATTTAATGTGAGCAGCTTAATGTAAAAATAGCTTAATGTACCAAAATTCACCAAAACTTCAATCAATTGCCTTGAAACTTGGCACAAACTCAGTTTGTCATTTTCCAAACCTATCCTAGAAGTTTCATGGTATTTGGTTTCCCACAAGGCAAATGAGTGACATTAAGCTTGTTTTTTGGGGAGCTTAATGTGGCTTAACGTACAAAATTGAACTTAGATCTTAACCAATTTCCCCCAAACTTCTCACAATACATTAATCTATCTATTCAAACATATTCTGAAAATTTCAGGAAATTTGATAAAACATACAAAACGTTATTCACATTTAAAAATTTTTTTACAATCCTAAAACATTTAGGGGGGTAGTTATCAAGCCGTCAACTTTTCTGACTTCGCCGGCCCAATACGCCCGCCTAAGCTCGCCTACCTTCGCCTCCGCGGACCTGAAAAAATACGCCTAAGTTATCAAAAAAAGCTGTCCAAAAGCCGTGGGGCGATGAGCAGCGGACTGTGAGAGTTATCACTCATCCGATCTCGCTGCTCTTCGGCTGTTTGACAGCTTTCTTGCTAGCCTGTCACTAAGCACTCACACTAAACTACACTGTTCTACCCCCTATACCGGCGCCCCCGGAGCCCCCCGCAACTAAATAAAGTTAGTAACCCCTAAACCGCCGCTCCTAGACCCTGCCGCAACTATTAAAAATGTATTAACCCCTAAACCGCCGCTCCTAGACCCTGCCGCAACTATTAAAAATGTATTAACCCCTAAACCGCCGCTCCTAGACCCCGCCGCAAGTCTTATAAATGTATTAACCCCTAAACCGCCGCTCCCGGACACCGCTGCCACCTACATTATACCTAGTAACCCCTATCCTGCCCCCCCTATACCGTCCCCCTCTGTAATAAAGTTATTAACCCCTATCCTGCTGATCCCGCACCTCGCCGCAAATAAAAAAATAGTTTAACCCCTAAACCGCTGCTCCCTGAACCCGCCGCAACCTATATTAAATTTATTAACCCCTATCCTGCCCCCCCTACACCGTCGCCACCTATATTAAATTTATTAACCCCTATCCTGCCCCCCTACACCGTCGACACCTATAATAAATTTATTAACCCCTATCCTGCCCCCCACTACACCGCCGCCACTGTAATAAAATTATTAACCCCTAAACCCTAAAAGTCTAACACTAACCCTAACACCCCCCTAACTTAAATATTAATTAAATAAATCTAAATAATATTTATATTATTAACTAAGTTAATCCTATTTAAAACTAAATACTTACCTATAAAATAAACTCTAATATAGCTACAATATAAATAATAATTATATTGTAGCTATCTTAGGATTTATTTTTATTTTACAGGTATCTTTCAATTTATTTTACTTAGGTAGAATAGCTATTAAATAGTTATTAACTATTTAATAGCTTACCTAGCTAAAATAAAGAGAAATTTACCTGTAAAATAAATCCTAACCTAAGTTACAATTACACCTAACACTACACTATACTTTAATAAATTTTTCCTATTTAAAACTAAATACTTACCTGTAAAATAAACCCTAAGATAGCTACAATATAATTCATAATTACATTGTAGCTATTTTAGGATTTATATTTATTTTACAGGTAACTTTGTATTTATTTTAGCTAGTTAGAATAGTTATTAAATAGTTATTAACTATTTAATAACTACCTAGCTAAAAGAAATACAAAATTACCTGTAAAATAAATCCTAACCTAAGTTACAATTAAACCTAACACTACACTATCATTAAATTAATTAAATAAACTACCTACAAATAACTACAATTAAATACAATTACATAAAATAACTAAAGTACAAAAAATAAAAAAAGCTAAGTTACAAAAAATAAAAAAAATAAGTTACAAACATTTAAAAACATATTACAACAATTTTAAGCTACTTACACCTAATCTAAGCCCCCTAATAAAATAACAAACCCCCCCAAAATAAAAAAATGCCCTACCCTATTCTACATTAAAAAAGTTCAAAGCTCTTTTACCTTACCAGCCCTTAAAAGGGCCTTTTGTGGGGGCATGCCCCAAAGTTCAGTTCTTTTGCCTGTAAAAGAAAAATACAACCCCTCCCCAACATTAAAACCCACCACCCACATACCCCTAATCTAACCCAAACCCCCCTTAAAATAACCTAACACTAATCCCCTGAAGATCATCCTACCTTTAGTTGTCTTCACTCAGCCGAGCCACCGATGGAACTGAAGAGGACATCCGGACCGGCAGAAGTTATCCTCCAAGGGGCGCTGAAGAAATCTTCCATCCGATGAAGTGATCCTCCAAGCGGCGCTGAAGAAATCTTCCATCCGGGCGAGGTCATCTTCCAAGAGGCGCTGAAGAAGTCTTCTATCCGGGCGAGGTCATCTTCGAAGCCGGGTCTTGAATCTTCATCCTGCCGACGCGGAACATCCTTTCCCGACGAACTACCGACGAATGAAGGCTCCTTTAAGGGACGTCATCCAAGATGGCGTCCCTTCAATTCCGATTGGCTGATAGGATTCTATCAGCCAATCGGAATTAAGGTAGGAAAAATCTGATTGGCTGAAGGAATCAGCCAATCAGATTCAAGTTCAATCCGATTGGCTGATCCAATCAGCCAATCAGATTGAGCTCGCATTCTATTGGCTGATCGGAACAGCCAATAGAATGCGAGCTCAATCTGATTGGCTGATTGGATCAGCCAATCGGATTGAACTTGAATCTGATTGGCTGATTCCATCAGCCAATCAGATTTTTCCTACCTTAATTCCGATTGGCTGATAGAATCCTATCAGCCAATCGGAATTGAAGGGACGCCATCTTGGATGACGTCCCTTAAAGGAGCCTTCATTCGTCGGTAGTTCGTCGGGAAAGAAGGATGTTCCGCGTCGGCGGGATGAAGATTCAAGACCCGGCTTCGAAGATGACCTCGCCCGGATAGAAGACTTCTTCAGCGCCTCTTGGAAGATGACCTCGCCCGGATGGAAGATTTCTTCAGCGCCGCTTGGAGGATCACTTCATCGGATGGAAGATTTCTTCAGCGCCCCTTGGAGGATAACTTCTGCCGGTCCGGATGTCCTCTTCAGTTCCATCGGTGGCTCGGCTGAGTAAAGACAACTAAAGGTAGGATGATCTTCAGGGGATTAGTGTTAGGTTATTTTAAGGGGGGTTTGGGTTAGATTAGGGGTATGTGGGTGGTGGGTTTTAATGTTGGGGGGGGGTTGTATTTTTCTTTTACAGGCAAAAGAGCTGAACTTTGGGGCATGCCCCCACAAAAGGCCCTTTTAAGGGCTGGTAAGGTAAAAGAGCTTTGAACTTTTTTAATGTAGAATAGGGTAGGGCATTTTTTTATTTTGGGGGGGTTTGTTATTTTATTAGGGGGCTTAGATTAGGTGTAAGTAGCTTAAAATTGTTGTAATATGTTTTTAAATGTTTGTAACTTATTTTTTTATTTTTTGTACTTTAGTTAGTTTATGTAATTGTATTTAATTGTAGTTATTTGTAGGTAGTTTATTTAATTTATTTAATGATAGTGTAGTGTTAGGTTTAATTGTAAATTAGGTTAGGATTTATTTTACAGGTAATTTTGTATTTCTTTTAGCTAGGTAGTTATTAAATAGTTAATAACTATTTAATAACTATTCTAACTAGCTAAAATAAATACAAAGTTACCTGTAAAATAAATATAAATCCTAAGATAGCTACAATGTAACTATTAATTACATTGTAGCTATCTTAGGGTTTATTTTACAGGTAAGTATTTAGTTTTAAATAGGAATAATTTATTAAAGTATAGTGTAGTGTTAGGTGTAATTGTAACTTAGGTTAGTTTTTATTTTACAGGTAAATTTCTCTTTATTTTAGCTAGGTAAGCTATTAAATAGTTAATAACTATTTAATAGCTATTGTACCTAGTTAAAATAAATTGAAAGGTGCCTGTAAAATAAAAATAAATCCTAAGATAGCTACAATATAATTATTATTTATATTGTAGTTATATTATGGTTTATTTTACAGGTAAGTATTTAGTTTTAAATAGGATTCATTTAGTTAATAATAGAAATATTATTTAGATTTATTTAATTAATATTTAAGTTAGGGGGGTGTTAGGGTTAGTGTTAGACTTAGGTTTAGGGGTTAATAATTTTATTACAGTGGCTGCGGTGTAGTGGGGGGCAGGATAGGGGTTAATAAATTTAATATAGGTTGCGGCGGGTTCAGGGAGCGGCGGTTTAGGGGTTAAACTATTTATTTAGTTGCGGCGAGGTGCGGGATCAGCAGGATAGGGGTTAATAAATTTATTATAGGGGGGGCAGGATAGGGGTTACTAGGTATAATGTAGTTGGTGGTGGGCTCTGGGAGCGGTGGTTTAGGGGTTAATATGTATAGAGTAGCTTGCGGTGGGCTCCGGGAGCGGCGGTTTAGGGGGTAATAACTTTATTTAGTTGCGGCGGTGTAGGGGGGGGTCAGATTAGTGGTGTTTAGACTCGGGTACATGTTAGGGTGTTAGGTGTAGACAGCTCCCATAGGAATGAATGGGATGTCGGGCAGCAGCGAACTTGTACTTTCGCTATGGTCAGACTCCCATTGATTCCTATGGGATCCGCCGCCTTCAGGCTGGCGGTTTGAAAACCAGGTACGCTGGGCCGGAAAAGTGCCGAGCGTACCTGCTAGTTTTTTGATAACTAGCAAAAGTAGTGAGATTGTGCCGCACTTGTGTGCGGAACATCTGGAGTGACGTAAGAATCGATCTGTGTCGGACGGAGTCCGGCGGATCGAAGTTTACGTCACAAAATTCTACTTTTGCCGGTCTTTAGCCTTTGATAACTAAGGCGAATCAGCCTCGCCACAAATACGCTGCGGAATTCCAGCGTATTTGAGGTTGACGGCTTGATAACTAGGCCCCTCTATGTGAGCAGCTTAATGTAAAAAGAGCTTAATGTACCAAAATTCACCAAAACGTCAATCAATTGCCTTGAAACTTGGCACAAACTCAGTTTTTCACTTTCCAAACCTATCCTAGAAGTTTCATGGATTTTGGTGTCCCACAAGGCAAATGAGTGACATTAAGCTTGTTTTTGGGGGAGCTTAATGTGGCTTAATGAGTAAAAAAGTGGCCAAATGTTAATCAATTGCTGCATAATTTTGCACAACCCAAGATTTCCACTATCCAAATTATCCTAGAAGTTTCATGGTATTTGGTGTCCCACAAGGCAAATGAGTGACATTAAGCTTGTTTTTTGGGGAGCTTAGAGTGGCTTAACATACATAATTGAACTCAGATCTTAACCAATTTCCCCCAAACTTCCCACAATACATTAATCTATCTATTCAAACATATTCTGAAAATTTCAGGAAATTTGATAAAACATACCAAAGGTTATTCACATTTAATAATTTTTTTACAATCCTAAATCATTTAATGTGAGCAGTTTAATGTAAAAAGAGCTTAATGTACCAAAATTCACCAAAACTTCAATCAATTGCGTTGAAACTTGGCACAAACTCAGTTTGTCATTTTCCAAACCTATCCTAGAAGTTTCATGGATTTTGGTTTCCCACAAGGCAAATGAGTGACATTAAACTTGTTTTTTGGGGAGCTTAATGTGGCTTAACGTACAAAATTGAACTTAGATGTTAACCAATTTCCCTCAAACTTCCCATAATACATTAATCTATCTGTTTAAACATATTCTGAAAATGTAAGGACATTTGATAAAACATAACAAAAGTTATTCACATTTAAATATGTTTTTAACAATCCTAAAACATTTTGGGGCCCATTTATTAAGCTCCATATGGAGCTTGAGGGCCCATGTTTCTGTCGAGCCTTTAGGCTTGCTAGAAACACCAGTTATGAAGCAGCGGTCTAAAGACCCCTGCTCCATAACCTGTCCGCCTGCTCTGAGGAAGCAGACAGACATCGCCGCATTTCAACCCAATCGAATACGATCAGGTTGATTGACAGCCCCCTGGTGCAATGCTGAATGTGGAGAACGTATTGCTCTCCGCATTCAGCGATGTCTGTCGGACATGATCCGCTGATCGGATCATGTCAGACAGACACATAATAAATAGGCCCCTTCATGTGAATGGCTTAACGCAAAAAAGAGCTTAATGTACCAAAATTTGCCTAAACATCAATCAATTGCCTTGAAACTTGGCACAAACTCAGTTTTTCACTTTCAAAACCTATCCAAGAAGTTTCATGGATTTTGTTTTCCCACAAGGCAAATAAGTGATATTAAGCTTGTTTTTTTGGGGAGCTTAATGTGGCTTAACGTACAAAATTGAACTTAGATGTTAACCAATTTCCCCCAAACTGCTCACAATACATTAATCTATCTTTTCAAATATATTCTGAAAAATTTAGGACATTTGATAAAATATACCAAAAGTTATTTACATTAAACCATTTTTTACAATCCTAAAACATTTAGGGGACAATTTATCAAAGCTTCAACTGATAATACGATGGAATCCGCTAGAATCTCACGTCATATCTGATGCAAATGGAATCTGCCGTAATTATCAAAGTGTCAAGATCGTCAAATGTTGAAATGTGTGACATAATATACCCTCCCTCGATCTCAATCTGACGCAGATCGATGCTTGCGTCATCCCAGATGTTTTGAATACACATTCGACTCTATATGACCATATGACCCTTTTTCCAATTTACCAAACATTTAACAGGTACACTTGCGTCTTTTCCAGCGCAGCATACCGATCGTTCAAACCGCTACCCTTGAGGCCGCGGATGCCATAGAAATCAATTGGAGTCTGAAAACACAGGAAGGTTATGTTCGATGCTGCAAGACGATAAAGCATATTAGATAATAAAAGTAAATTATAAACTTTATTAAAATTCTATACTCTTTCTAAATCAAACAATATTATTGCTCCAAATTTGGTGCAAAGTAATGCTTCAATTTTAATGCACTAGTAGATATAGGGATAAAAATGAAATACATTACTACTTATGGATTATGTTACATCTTTGTCTATTATTACAAAGCAAGAGGACAATATTATTGCTCCAAACTTGGTGCACTAGTAGATATAGAGATAAAAATTAAATAAATACATAACATAATATAGCTAACTTCCTTTTTTATTTTTTTTTGTTTTTTTGGATAAGTTTATATACACCATGTTTAAGGCATGTAATACAAGTCCCACTCACCACTTCGCACCAAATTTGATGCAACACTTTTCGCACCAAATATGACGCAATACTCCTAGACAACCCACACATTTTTTTTCCACCACTTTTGATAGGGATATGCATAATCACATGATTTATGACATCAGCTAATCAAATTTAAATATACATTGTATAGTATCACTAACGAATAAAATTGCTCGATACTTGTGTCATTGATCACCCATCAGAACTTGTAAGTGCTATCTGTTACATTGTGTATTATACTTTGAAAGTATGTATATGTGTAATTAGTATTAAAGATAAACATTGATGCTGACATTAGGACACACAATGTAATATTTTAGACAATGATTTTAAAAATTTGAATGATGTTTGATTCAATATAATCTTAAACTGATAGCTCAAAGGGATAGCCCACCTAACATTAAACTGTCATGATTCAGATACAGCAGAAATTAAAATCACCTCTTTACTGTCATGCTATTTTTAGTGTATTTCTTCCTTCTCTTGAATTTCATTTTCATTAAGAAATGTCATCTTATATGCCAGACGATTTTATAACACCTGTGTAGGGGTGGTTTTTAAAACTAGATTGTAATCCAGTGGGGTTACACAGGTACAGAGAGAAAACTGGCCCAGCTCTTAAAATATCCATTGATTGTAAATAAATACATATGATACCCTGATGACATGTTATATTCACAATTATTCCTGCTCAGAATAATAATACATTTACACTATATACATATATTGGTATAAATAAACACAGAGACATGAAAGACAGCATTGTTTAGAACAAAAAAAGGAATTTAGGGACATGTAAATATGTTTGCAAAAGATTTCTGACATAACACACACACCCACACACACATATATATATATATATATATATATATATATATATATATATATATATATATATATATATATATATATATATATATATATATATGCAAATTATGACACTTAGGGAAGTCTCCCTATGTGTGATGCAGGAATCCAGACATGGACCCGTTGCTCAGTGTGCCTAGAGGGATATGTCTGCACCTCACTGACGAGGCCCACAATATGCCGAAACGTACGTCTGGGGTTTTGCTGTATCTCTCGTTCAGAGAGGGATTGCCTGGTATTTCGGGGCTGGGCTGTACTGTGAAGTCAGGATCAGACTGATATGCTTCAGGAAAGTTCTTCTCTGTGAAAGGCACATGTTGGGCAAAAAGAGGCTGCTTCTTGGGTGGTAACAAGCCATAGAACAAGCTATTATGCTATTGTTCGTTCTCAGGTTGAGCGCTTCTCTCAGGAAAAACCTGAATAACTGCAACATCGATGACTGTTAGTTAACAACAGTCCGATGCTCATCGCACCATACTTGACGCATGTGTTTTTGACGTGTTTTTTTATAAATAAGACCATTGTATGTGGATCCGCGGCAGCAATGTCTGGCGAGCATATTGATGCCTGCGAACGCACCGAGATTGACGCTTTGATAAATAAGCCCCCATATGTTTTACGATTGTAAAAAAAACTGTTAAATGTAAATAACTTTTGGTATGTTTTATCAAATGTCCTGAAAATGTTAGAATATGTTTCAATAGATAGATTAATTAATGTATTGTGGGACGTTTGGGGGAAATTGGTTAACATCTAAGTTAAATTTTGTACGTTAAGCCACATTAAGCTCCCCAAAAAGCAAGCTTAATGTCACTCATTTGCCTTGTGGGACACCAAAATCCATGAAACTTCTAGGATAGGTTTGGAAAGTGAAAAACTGAGTTTGTGCCAAGTTTCAAGGCAATTGATTGAAGTTTTGGTGAATTTTGGTACATTAAGCTCTTTTTACATTAAGCTGCTCACATTAAATGTTTTAGGATTGTAAAAAAATTGTTAAATGCGAATAACTTTTGGTATGTTTTATCAAATTTCCTGAAATTTTCAGAATATGTTTGAATAGATAGATTAATATATTGTGAGAAGTTTGGGGGAAATTGGTTAAGATCTAAGTTCAATTTTGTACGTTAAGCCACATTAAGCTCCCCAAAAAACAAGCTTAATGTCACTCATTTGCCTTGTGGGAAACCAAATACCATGAGACTTCTAGGATAGGTTTGGAAAGTGACAAACTGAGTTTGTGCCAAGTTTCAAGGCAATTGATCGATGTTTAGGTGAATTTTGGTACATTAAGCTATTTTTACATTAAGCTGCTCACATTAAATGTTTTAGGATTGTAAAAAAATAGTTAAATGTGAATAACGTTTGGTATGTTTTATCAAATGTTCTGACATTTTCAGAATATGTTTGAATCGATAGATTAATGTATTGTGGGAAGTTTGGTGGAAATTGGTTAACATCTAAGTTCAATTTTGTACGTTAAGCCACATTAAGCTCCCCAAAAAACAAGCTTATTGTCACTCATTTCCCTTGTGGAATTCCAAAATCCATGAAACTTCTAGGATAGCCTTGGATAGTGAAAATCTTGGGTTGTGCAAAATTATGCAGCAATTGATTAACATTTGGCCACTTTTTTACTCATTAAGCCACATTAAGCTCCCCAAAAAACAAGCTTAATGTCACTCATTTGCCTTGTGGGACAACAAAATCCATGACACTTCTAGGATAGGTTCGGAAAGTGAAAAACTGAGTTTGTGCCAAGTTTCAAGGCAATTGGTTGAAGTTTTGGTGAATTTTAGTACATTAAGCTCTTTTTACATTAAGCTGCTCACATTAAATGTTTTAGGATTGTAAAAAAATAGTTAAATGTGAATAACTTTTGGTATGTTTTATCAAATGTTCTGAAATGTTCAGAATATGTTTGAATCCATAGATTAATGTATTGTGGTAAGTTTGGTGGAAATTGGTTAACATCTAAGTTCAATTTTGTACGTTAAGCCACATTAAGCTCCCCAAAAAACAAGCTTAATGTCACTCATTTGCCTTGTGGAATTCCAAAATCCATGAAACTTCTAGGATAGACTTGGATAGTGGAAATCTTGGGTTGTGCAAAATTATGCAGCAATTGATTAACATTTGGCCACTTTTTTACTCATTAAGCTACATTAAGCCATTTTCACATTAAATGTTTTAGGATGTCCCCACAATTATTCCAATTCCTTATTTTGATGCTTTCACTCCTTTCTTTATCACCCCACTTCTTGGCTATTCGTTAAACTGATTTGTGGGTGTGGTGAGGGGTGTATTTATAGGCATTTTGAGGTTTGGGAAACTTTGCCCCTCCTGGTAGGAATGTATATCCCATACGTCACTAGCTCATGGACTCTTGCCAATATGAAAGAAATGAATTTATCAGGTAAGTTCTTACATAAATTATGTTATTTATAGACTAGTATACCCCTTGCAATGTGATTGGTCCTTTATTTAGAGAGTGACATTCTGTATTGTAAATTTTCTAAGTAAGTACCCTGTGTATTAGGTATGATGGGGATCGATTATAAACGTCCTAGGGTCCCACTATAATGCGCTAGTGATATAACTAAAATTAACAAGATTGTGTACCAATTAGGTTGTAGAATGATGGATATCTTGTATGCACTATATGGACACCATTTAAGAGGTATAATACGTATTTTATATGCTCTTGTTGGTTCATATTAGATACTCTTATAGTATAAACTGTGTTCCAGCATACGGTCGACTGACTTATTAGTTACCACATGTACCCTTAAGGAAATCTATAGTGTGTAACGTTAATAGGATAAACGTGGGGTAATAATCTGTTAGTGCTTGGTGCAAGTTTGTACAGTAAATTCAAGTAGTACACCTTTATTTGAATTGAGCTGGTAAGTTTCAAACCGGAGTAGTTAGATTTTTTGCAGTAACATTCGTTTTTAATCATCGCTCCCGGCTGTACTACTAGCATATATATCATTACTAGGGAAACCACAAAATTACCGAATACACCTTTATTTTAAATTACGTTGTGGTGCTTCAGACCTGGGTAGTTAAGTTAGTTTAGTCTACTAATACTCGTATCAATTCCAACTCCCAGCTGAAGTATTAACATATGTATCGGTAAGTGGAGTAACCCCAAAGGTGCCGCATCCCCACATTGGACTAAATACTTAAACAGATTACTAATAGAGGTAAACAATATTGATTCGAAGGGCACTGGTATTGTGGATTAAAGTGTGCTCTATTTATCAATTTGCGCTGCTATGCCTAAGATCAAAGTAATCAATTCCATATATTCAATTAAATATTGGTTTATATCTTGGCTGCAGCTCTGCTACTAACATGCAAGTCCCCAAAAGACAGACCGCTCTAACACGCGTTGAAACAAGTAATCAGATCACTGGTGTAACTCGATACTATTGATAAAGAGGATACTTCTAATGCTCTGGGTTGAGTTACGATATATATAACTGGGCCACACATGCACTCTGGTTTAAATTAAATAAGTATTTCATTTCAGCTTTAACCCTGAAGAACCTTTATTGAAGTGTATCATATCTTTCCACAAACATTTCATTGTGAGGATTCAGCTGTGCTGCGAAGCTCCGGTCAGTGTGTAACTGCCTGACTCACAGTGAGTGGTTCCCTGTGTGATCAATCTGTTTTGTCTGCTGAGCTGTGAATCTCCTAACAGCGTATTCACTCTAACCTCCATGCTGCTCCTGTCATCCTTACTGTGAGTAGTTACTGAATTACTTCCTTCATCCAGGATTTACTTTCTAAGTCTTGTTAAGGAAACCTCTCACTGTATATATTACTGCACTGAATACCAGTTGTTAGTGCTTCTCAGTGCTACTATTGGCTAACAAAACCTAATTTACTGAATTTCTTCAGTTGAGTTCCATCTCTCCTATTAATTCATAACATAATACTAAAGCCATTGTCATGGAACCAGCAGATCTTCCTCAGGTGGTTTACAACCTGAACCAAAAGGTTGATCAGATGGGACAAGCAATCAGAGAGTTACAACTCCAAAATGAAAGTCTCCGAGCAGCCATGAAAGATAGTGCTCCTGAACCCCAGGTTTGTTTACCTGACAAATTTTCAGGTGATAGAACACAATTTCTTCAGTTCAAGAATGCCTGTCTTCTTCTTTTCACCCTCAAGCCTAAAACATACTGTAATGATCGAGTCAAGGTACTTACAGTTTTATCCTACCTAAGAGGCGAACCCAGGAAATGGGCAGATTCTTTCTTTGAGCAAAACCACCCTATTCTCTCTTCCTTGGAGGACAGATTCTTTCTTTGAGCAAAACCACCCTATTCTCTCTTCCTTGGAGGTAAGTGGAGTAACCCCAAAGGTGCCGCATCCCCACATTGGACTAAATACTTAAACAGATTACTAATAGAGGTAAACAATATTGATTCGAAGGGCACTGGTATTGTGGATTAAAGTGTGCTCTATTTATCAATTTGCGCTGCTATGCCTAAGATCAAAGTAATCAATTCCATATATTCAATTAAATATTGGTTTATATCTTGGCTGCAGCTCTGCTACTAACATGCAAGTCCCCAAAAGACAGACCGCTCTAACACGCGTTGAAACAAGTAATCAGATCACTGGTGTAACTCGATACTATTGATAAAGAGGATACTTCTAATGCTCTGGGTTGAGTTACGATATATAACTGGGCCACACATGCACTCTGGTTTAAATTAAATAAGTATTTCATTTCAGCTTTAACCCTGAAGAACCTTTATTGAAGTGTATCATATCTTTCCACAAACATTTCATTGTGAGGATTCAGCTGTGCTGCGAAGCTCCGGTCAGTGTGTAACTGCCTGACTCACAGTGAGTGGTTCCCTGTGTGATCAATCTGTTTTGTCTGCTGAGCTGTGAATCTCCTAACAGCGTATTCACTCTAACCTCCATGCTGCTCCTGTCATCCTTACTGTGAGTAGTTACTGAATTACTTCCTTCATCCAGGATTTACTTTCTAAGTCTTGTTAAGGAAACCTCTCACTGTATATATTACTGCACTGAATACCAGTTGTTAGTGCTTCTCAGTGCTACTATTGGCTAACAAAACCTAATTTACTGAATTTCTTCAGTTGAGTTCCATCTCTCCTATTAATTCATAACATAATACTAAAGCCATTGTCATGGAACCAGCAGATCTTCCTCAGGTGGTTTACAACCTGAACCAAAAGGTTGATCAGATGGGACAAGCAATCAGAGAGTTACAACTCCAAAATGAAAGTCTCCGAGCAGCCATGAAAGATAGTGCTCCTGAACCCCAGGTTTGTTTACCTGACAAATTTTCAGGTGATAGAACACAATTTCTTCAGTTCAAGAATGCCTGTCTTCTTCTTTTCACCCTCAAGCCTAAAACATACTGTAATGATCGAGTCAAGGTACTTACAGTTTTATCCTACCTAAGAGGCGAACCCAGGAAATGGGCAGATTCTTTCTTTGAGCAAAACCACCCTATTCTCTCTTCCTTGGAGGACAGATTCTTTCTTTGAGCAAAACCACCCTATTCTCTCTTCCTTGGAGGTAAGTGGAGTAACCCCAAAGGTGCCGCATCCCCACATTGGACTAAATACTTAAACAGATTACTAATAGAGGTAAACAATATTGATTCGAAGGGCACTGGTATTGTGGATTAAAGTGTGCTCTATTTATCAATTTGCGCTGCTATGCCTAAGATCAAAGTAATCAATTCCATATATTCAATTAAATATTGGTTTATATCTTGGCTGCAGCTCTGCTACTAACATGCAAGTCCCCAAAAGACAGACCGCTCTAACACGCGTTGAAACAAGTAATCAGATCACTGGTGTAACTCGATACTATTGATAAAGAGGATACTTCTAATGCTCTGGGTTGAGTTACGATATATAACTGGGCCACACATGCACTCTGGTTTAAATTAAATAAGTATTTCATTTCAGCTTTAACCCTGAAGAACCTTTATTGAAGTGTATCATATCTTTCCACAAACATTTCATTGTGAGGATTCAGCTGTGCTGCGAAGCTCCGGTCAGTGTGTAACTGCCTGACTCACAGTGAGTGGTTCCCTGTGTGATCAATCTGTTTTGTCTGCTGAGCTGTGAATCTCCTAACAGCGTATTCACTCTAACCTCCATGCTGCTCCTGTCATCCTTACTGTGAGTAGTTACTGAATTACTTCCTTCATCCAGGATTTACTTTCTAAGTCTTGTTAAGGAAACCTCTCACTGTATATATTACTGCACTGAATACCAGTTGTTAGTGCTTCTCAGTGCTACTATTGGCTAACAAAACCTAATTTACTGAATTTCTTCAGTTGAGTTCCATCTCTCCTATTAATTCATAACATAATACTAAAGCCATTGTCATGGAACCAGCAGATCTTCCTCAGGTGGTTTACAACCTGAACCAAAAGGTTGATCAGATGGGACAAGCAATCAGAGAGTTACAACTCCAAAATGAAAGTCTCCGAGCAGCCATGAAAGATAGTGCTCCTGAACCCCAGGTTTGTTTACCTGACAAATTTTCAGGTGATAGAACACAATTTCTTCAGTTCAAGAATGCCTGTCTTCTTCTTTTCACCCTCAAGCCTAAAACATACTGTAATGATCGAGTCAAGGTACTTACAGTTTTATCCTACCTAAGAGGCGAACCCAGGAAATGGGCAGATTCTTTCTTTGAGCAAAACCACCCTATTCTCTCTTCCTTGGAGGACTTTTTTCATCAAATGGGTATTCTCTATGAGGATACGAATAAGCAGCTCACAGCAGAAATTAAAATGAGATCACTACGACAAGGAAAGAGACCAGTTGAGGAATACCTTACTGAGTTCCAACAGTATTCCAATGATACAGAGTGGAGTAACATAGCCCTTAGGAACCAATACCATTTAGGGTTATCTGATACGGTTAAGGATGAAATTGCTCGCACCGAACTTCCTAAAACTTTGGAAGGTTTAATCTCATTAAGCATCCAGATTGATAGACGTGTCAGAGAGAGAAAGACAGAGAGACATACTACAGAATCATCCTATAAGGCACCAACATACGCACCAAAGATAAACCATTCTCAACCCACTGAAGCCATGGAGATAGGTTTCACTAAAGGGCCATTACAGCCAGAGAAAAAGAATAGCCGCAGGTTGCTCAACCTATGTATGTATTGTGCATCTAGTTCACACAGTGTCAAAGATTGTCCCATATTATAGAGACAGAAGAAATGTAAGTCTTTTACAAAAAAAATCTTGTTTAACTACAAACTCCTCAAAAATAGCATACTGCTCATTAACCCTTTCTTTGCAGTGGGATCAACAACATCTCAGAAGTGAAGGAATCATTGACTCGGGGGCTCACAACTGTTACATTGATGCAACACTTGTTAAGAATAATAAAATTCCTGTTATGTTAAAAGCAACACCCGTCTTAATCAGAGTTATTGATGGCTCTTTGATAAATACAGGACCCATCACTTATCACACAATTCCTCTCAAAGTAACCTCTCACTCAAACCATGTAGAGTATATCAGATTTGATGTAATACCCTCACCATTATTCCCCATAGTATTGGGGTTACAGTGGTTACAGCTTCATCAACAACACCATTGGAGTCAAAATTTACCTGTGGCAGAATATGCCTATAATAACTCAGAAAATTCCACAACCAAGAGATCTCCTTTTACGCAAATTATGGATATCATCCCACTTTCCAGTTACATCCTCAACCTGATAACTCTTGTCCACAAGTGGATGATACCACCAACTCTTTAATTGATATGTTTCAGGGACTTAAGAATAACATTTCTGATGCACAAGCAACCCAAAAGCGTCGTTATGACCTGAGAAGACGTAAACCACCAACTTACAAAGTTGGAGACAAGGTTTGGTTATCCACAAAACACATTAAACTTAGCACTCCAAGCAAGAAACTCAGTGTTACCTTCATCGGACCTTTACCTATAACAAGAATCATTAATGAAAATGCAGTCACCCTAGACTGTCTTTATTGAAACCTTATCAGGACACTCGGCAACTTAGGAAGCTTCCTGAAACTTTTGTAGATCCAGACACGGAATATGAAGTAGATTCTATTATTAATTCTAGGATTCATAAAGGAATACTCCAATATCTGATCCATTGCAAAGGGTACAATTTGGAAGAGGATTCTTGGGAGCCCTCAACATTGGTTCAAGCACCACGTCTGGTATCACTTTTTCACAGGCGACATCCGGATCGTCCAAGATTTGCAGCTCCGGGGATGCTGTCTTGAGGAGGGGGAGATGTAATGGATGTCTTCCTTTTCAGAACTCATGTTTCAGCTACTGTACCTTTAATTCAGCTTCACCTTGTGAACAAGGTTATTTAAACCTGGCACGACCACTTTTCCCTGCTTTAGTATTTTGTATTTGGTAATCCTAGAAGTTGCATCTCCTTGATTTGTCCTGATTGAATTAAAGCCATTTATCTACAGTCTCTTCCAACTCTGGAATTGTTACTACAGTATTTCATTTCAGCTTTAACCCTGAAGAACCTTTATTGAAGTGTATCATATCTTTCTACAAACATTTCATTGTGAGGATTCAGCTGTGCTGCGAAGCTCCGGTCACAGTGAGTGGTTCCCTGTGTGATCAATCTGCTTTGTCTGCTGAGCTGTGAATCTCCTAACAGCGTATTCACTCTAATCTCCATGCTGCTCCTGTCATCCTTACTGTGAGTAGTTACTGAATTACTTCCTTCATCCAGGATTTACTTTCTAAGTCTTGTTAAGGAAACCTCTCACTGTATATATTACTGCACTGAATACCAGTTGTTATCTAAACAAGCGCAACATTCCCTTATGTTATTTCCTAGCATGGACATTAACTAACTTTGAAAACGCTTAACAGAATATTGCCTACACCCAAGATTTGAGTTATTTCTGTGTCACTGGGAGCTAGCTGGGCTAAGCCTAATATACCTAAATCAGAATTGCAAGTTATGATGCATGGACATTAACTAACTTTGGGAATTCTTATCAGAACATTGCCTACACCCAAGATTTGTGTTATTTCTTTGTCACTGGGAGCTAGCTGGGCAAAGCCTAATATACCTAAATCAGAATTGCAAGTTCTGTTCACTTTATAACCTTTACATTCTTGTTAAGGTGATCTTTGTATATATTATATTATAGCCTAAGTATCAGTTGCTCTGAGTTCAGTCTCTTAGCTTCTCAGTGCTACTATTGGCTAACAAAACCTAATTTACTGAGTTCCATCTCTCCTATTAATTCATAACACCATGTGACATATAGCAAGGGATATTGAATAAAATCTGCTAAGTGAATTATTATATAAGTGGTCACTATAATCTTATTACCAGCACACCTGACCAGACGGTGCTGGCTTTTATTTTAACCATATTAAAGGTTATTTTTGAGACTGTATAATTTACAACAAGTACTGATCGTTACTGAAACTAGTGACTGGTTGGGGGTTACCTTCAATAATACCCAAATTCTAGCACTTTATACACCGTGCCTATTAGATATCAAGCTCTTTCAGCACTGTACATAACGTTTTTAAAGCACCCATCTTTTAAATGAATGTAATAAAGTTTTATTTTTAACCGCTTATGATAATAAATCCACACTGTTGTACTAATTTAGAATAATCCAGGGGAACAGAGTGCTATACATGTGTATACTTTCCTACAACAATTTCTAGTTGTTTTCTTTTGAAGCAGACAGAGCAGGGGCATCAGGATCAGACCAGCAGGGTCATCAGGATCAGACCAGCAGGGTCATCAGGATCAGACCAGCAGGGTCATCAGGATCAGACCAGCAGGGTCATCAGGATCAGACCAGCAGGGTCATCAGGATCAGACCAGCAGGGTTATCAGGATCAGACCAGCAGGGTCATCAGGATCAGACCAGCAGGGTCATCAGGATCAGACCAGCAGGGTCATCAGGATCAGACCAGCAGGGTCATCAGGATCAGACCAGCAGGGTCATCAGGATCAGACCAGCAGGGTCATCAGGCGCAGACAGAGCAGGTTCATCAGACGCAGACACAGCAGGGTCATCAGGAGCAAACACAGCAGGGTCATCAGGATCAGACCAGCAGGGTCATCAGGATCAGACCAGCAGGGTCATCAGGATCAGACCAGCAGGGTCATCAGGATCAGACCAGCAGGGTCATCAGGATCAGACCAGCAGGGTCATCAGGATCAGACCAGCAGGGTCATCAGGATCAGACCAGCAGGGTCATCAGGATCAGACCAGCAGGGTCATCAGGATCAGACCAGCAGGGTCATCAGGATCAGACCAGCAGGGTCATCAGGATCAGACCAGCAGGGTCATCAGGCGCAGACAGAGCAGGTTCATCAGACGCAGACACAGCAGGGTCATCAGGAGCAAACACAGCAGGGTCATCAGGAGCAAACACAGCAGGGTCATCAGGATCAGACCAGCAGGGTCATCAGGATCAGACCAGCAGGGTCATCAGGATCAGACCAGCAGGGTCATCAGGATCAGACCAGCAGGGTCATCAGGATCAGACCAGCAGGGTCATCAGGATCAGACCAGCAGGGTCATCAGGATCAGACCAGCAGGGTCATCAGGCGCAGACAGAGCAGGGTCATCAGACGCAGACACAGCAGGGTCATCAGGAGCAAACACAGCAGGGTCATCAGGATCAGACCAGCAGGGTCATCAGGATCAGACCAGCAGGGTCATCAGGCGCAGACAGAGCAGGTTCATCAGACGCAGACACAGCAGGGTCATCAGGAGCAAACACAGCAGGGTCATCAGGAGCAAACACAGCAGGGTCATCAGGAGCAAACACAGCAGGGTCATCAGGATCAGACCAGCAGGGTCATCAGGATCAGACCAGCAGGGTCATCAGGATCAGACCAGCAGGGTCATCAGGCGCAGACAGAGCAGGTTCATCAGACGCAGACACAGCAGGGTCATCAGGAGCAAACACAGCAGGGTCATCAGGATCAGACATGTCAGGGTCATCAGGCGCAGACACAGCAGGGTGATCAGGATCAGACACGACAGGGTGATCAGGAGCAAACACAGCAGGGTGATCAGGAGCAGACACAGCAGGGTGATCAGGAGCAAACACAGCAGGGTGATCAGGAGCAAACACAGCAGGGTGATCAGGAGCAGACACAGCAGGGTGATCAGGAGCAAACACAGCAGGGTCATCAGGAGCAAACACAGCAGGGTGATCAGGATCAGACACGACAGGGTGATCAGGAGCAAACACAGCAGGGTGATCAGGAGCAGACACAGCAGGGTAATCAGGAGCAGACACAGCAGGGTGATCAGGAGCAAACACAGCAGGGTCATCAGGAGCAAACACAGCAGGGTCATCAGGATCAGACCGGCAGGGTGATCAGGCGCAGACACGGCAGGGTGATCAGGCGCAGACACGGCAGGACTATTGGGCTAGATTACAAGTTAAGCTTAAATTTGTACATACAGAGTGCAATATTTGCGCTTACCTTGGCAACACCAGAGCATGTAAATGTGCGTTGGTTTTACAAGCAAGGCACAATTCACTTGTTTTCATTGCTGGAAGCCAAGCGTTCATGGGAGTTTACTTAGGCTCCAATCCTGTTTTCGTGCTGGCAGCCATATACAAACACCTCACACAGTGCAGGAGGCAACTCGCGCAGCAATAAATATGTATATGCTTATGTTCATATATATTTGTGTGTTTATATGTGTCTATACACATATCAACACATAAATATACAGTACAGAGAGACATAGCAAGACAGGGAAAGATGAGGAATATATAAATAAGGGGAAGAGCAAAAAAAAAAATGAAGACACCCTGCAGTGAGCTGAAAGCTAATGCCACTGACGGGCCATTGAAATGGAAAGACATGGCAACCGGAATGAGCCTCTGAGGGGGTAAAAAAACAGGAGCGGGAGGCAATGTGACCAGCAGGGTTATCAGGATCAGACCAGCAGGGTCATCAGGATCAGACCAGCAGGGTCATCAGGATCAGACCAGCAGGGTCATCAGGATCAGACCAGCAGGGTCATCAGGATCAGACCAGCAGGGTCATCAGGATCAGACCAGCAGGGTCATCAGGCGCAGACAGAGCAGGTTCATCAGACGCAGACACAGCAGGGTCATCAGGAGCAAACACAGCAGGGTCATCAGGATCAGACCAGCAGGGTCATCAGGATCAGACCAGCAGGGTCATCAGGATCAGACCAGCAGGGTCATCAGGATCAGACAAGCAGGGTCATCAGGATCAGACCAGCAGGGTCATCAGGATCAGACCAGCAGGGTCATCAGGATCAGACCAGCAGGGTCATCAGGATCAGACCAGCAGGGTCATCAGGATCAGACCAGCAGGGTCATCAGGATCAGACCAGCAGGGTCATCAGGATCAGACCAGCAGGGTCATCAGGCGCAGACAGAGCAGGTTCATCAGACGCAGACACAGCAGGGTCATCAGGAGCAAACACAGCAGGGTCATCAGGATCAGACCAGCAGGGTCATCAGGATCAGACCAGCAGGGTCATCAGGATCAGACCAGCAGGGTCATCAGGATCAGACCAGCAGGGTCATCAGGATCAGACCAGCAGGGTCATCGGGATCAGACCAGCAGGGTCATCAGGATCAGACCAGCAGGGTCATCAGGCGCAGACAGAGCAGGTTCATCAGACGCAGACACAGCAGGGTCATCAGGAGCAAACACAGCAGGGTCATCAGGATCAGACCAGCAGGGTCATCAGGATCAGACCAGCAGGGTCATCAGGCGCAGACAGAGCAGGTTCATCAGACGCAGACACAGCAGGGTCATCAGGAGCAAACACAGCAGGGTCATCAGGAGCAAACACAGCAGGGTCATCAGGATCAGACCAGCAGGGTCATCAGGATCAGACCAGCAGGGTCATCAGGATCAGACCAGCAGGGTCATCAGGCGCAGACAGAGCAGGTTCATCAGACGCAGACACAGCAGGGTCATCAGGAGCAAACACAGCAGGGTCATCAGGATCAGACATGTCAGGGTCATCAGGCGCAGACACAGCAGGGTGATCAGGATCAGACACGACAGGGTGATCAGGAGCAAACACAGCAGGGTGATCAGGAGCAGACACAGCAGGGTGATCAGGAGCAAACACAGCAGGGTGATCAGGAGCAAACACAGCAGGGTGATCAGGAGCAGACACAGCAGGGTGATCAGGAGCAAACACAGCAGGGTCATCAGGAGCAAACACAGCAGGGTGATCAGGATCAGACACGACAGGGTGATCAGGAGCAAACACAGCAGGGTGATCAGGAGCAGACACAGCAGGGTAATCAGGAGCAGACACAGCAGGGTGATCAGGAGCAAACACAGCAGGGTCATCAGGAGCAAACACAGCAGGGTCATCAGGATCAGACCGGCAGGGTGATCAGGCGCAGACACGGCAGGGTGATCAGGCGCAGACACGGCAGGACTATTGGGCTAGATTACAAGTTAAGCTTAAATTTGTACATACAGAGTGCAATATTTGCGCTTACCTTGGCAACACCAGAGCATGTAAATGTGCGTTGGTTTTACAAGCAAGGCACAATTCACTTGTTTTCATTGCTGGAAGCCAAGCGTTCATGGGAGTTTACTTAGGCTCCAATCCTGTTTTCGTGCTGGCAGCCATATACAAACACCTCACACAGTGCAGGAGGCAACTCGCGCAGCAATAAATATGTATATGCTTATGTTCATATATATTTGTGTGTTTATATGTGTCTATACACATATCAACACATAAATATACAGTACAGAGAGACATAGCAAGACAGGGAAAGATGAGGAATATATAAATAAGGGGAAGAGCAAAAAAAAAAATGAAGACACCCTGCAGTGAGCTGAAAGCTAATGCCACTGACGGGCCATTGAAATGGAAAGACATGGCAACCGGAATGAGCCTCTGAGGGGGTAAAAAAACAGGAGCGGGAGGCAATGTGAAAAAGTTTTAATGCATATGAAGTTGTGGGGGAGGACTTAAATGAAGCGACCGCAGCTTCCTGCTTTGCATTCCTTTTTCTTGTAACCTCCTCAATAAGCTTTTTTTTATCTCCAGCATTGGAGGGCTCTCTAGTTTGCGGTTATGCAATCATTTTTGCAAAAGGCTTTGTGCTTGAGGTGGAGCTTTGGAAGGCAGACATATGCTGGCTTGTCATCTTTTTAAGGGGACTATAATTTCTTCTCTTACGACCACTACCTAAACAGACAAAATTGCAAAAATCTGCCCTGTGTCAAGTATGACAGCCACGACCCGTGGCTCTCAAGTTGGAGGGAATGAAAACTAGGGCCAGGCTCCTGATGGACAATCCCAACCTTCACTCAAACAGAATCAGATTTCCTTCCCTGATTCTTCCAATGCGAATTCTCCTGTTAGCCCTCCAGACGACCAGGGTCAAGAGGATACTCCACCAGCTTCTAAGGCTAATAAGATACTAGCGTGTATTAAAAGAGGCATTGATGCAAGGGAGGAAAGCATAATTCTGTCACTATATAAAGCCCTGGTAAGACCTCACCTTGAGTATGGAGTGCAGTTCTGGGGACCAATCTAAAAAAAAAGATATTGCAGAACTAGAAAAAGTTCAGAGAAGGGCCACAAAGCTAATAAGGGGAATGGATAATTTAAGCTATGAGGAGAGGCTAGCAAAACTGGGTCTGTTTTCTTTAGAAAAAAGGCGCTTGAGAGGTGAAATGATCACTTTATATAAATATATACAGAGATGGCAGAAGCTCTTTTTATTCCAAGAAAATTGTTTGTGACAAGAGGTCACAATTTAATGTTGGAGGAAAGGAGATTTAAAGGGACACTGAACCCTATTGTTTTCTTTCATGATTCAGATAGAGCAACAACTTTAAGCAACTTTCTAATTTGCTACTATTATCAAATTTTCTTTGTTCTCTTGGTATCTTTATTTGACAAAACAGGAAAGTAAGCTTGCGAGCCAGCCCATCTTTGGTTCAGCACTTGGGTAGTGCATGCTGATTGGTGTCTAAATGCAGCCACCAATCAGCAAGCACTATTCAGGGTTCTGAACCAAAAAAGAAGAATAGCTGGTAATTTAACATGCGCCCGTAAAGCTTCAGATTTGCCCCGTTAAGATGGCGCCTCACTTGTAATCTAGCCCGTTATGCAGTCACAATCAGTACTGAATGTTTTGTATTCACTGCAGATCTTTTGTTTTCATGAAGGTCTGTGAAACTCTCTGCACAAATCTCTTTTATAAGGAATCCCATTATAGCAGTAACACACAGGTCAGGGATTTACATCCTTGAGATATCAGTAGCACAAAAAGTTATATGTGGGGCCTTATAATAGCTACTGCTATTGAGTGTCTCTTGGGCTAACAACAAGAATGCATAGATTGTGCTTCTTTTATCATACAGACCTTATAGAAAGCCACATCACCCCCATACATGCAATTGTGTCTAGTAGGGCAGATGATTCATAGCAGCCCCTTCTTTTGTGTTGGATATAAGCTGTATGGAAAGGGTTCATAGAGTTAATTAGAATTTATCCCCTGACCACAAGAGGTGATTGAAGATGGCTTAATCCATTTAACTCCCTAAGCATAGAGCTAGATCTCAGTCCATCTGCACAGTGTATTGGCAACTTTGTATTTACAACTAGTCCTAAAGCCCGTTCACACGGGCCGTGTTGTGTTATCTCTCTCTCTCTTCTCTCTCTTCTCTCTCTTCTCTCTCTTCTCTCTCTTCTCTCTCTTCTCTCTCTTCTCTCTCTCCTCACTCTCCTCTCTCTCCTCTCTCTCCTCTCTCTCCTCTCTCTCCTCTCTCTCCTCTCTCTCCTCTCTCTCTCCTGTGCGCCTTCACTTGCCGGTCCTCGCGCTGCTTTGTTTCACTGATCAGCTGTGCTGCCGGGTCCTCGCGCTGCTGCCGGGTGGGTGCGCGTGCGATCAGCTGCAAGAGTTTGTCTGAACTGCGCATGACGGCTTCAGACAAACTCTTGTCTTTTATAATATAGGATGAGTATTTATGTGCAATACAAAATCCAGCCAAACAAAAATGTAGTAACAGCTCGCAAAGAACACACTCTTCCCTTTTGCATCTCTAGCAGCTACTACAACATAATAGTATCACACACCAATTACAACTATGTGCAGTAACACTGGTGTAAACCCCTTACACCAACCACAAGGTAGCCTGAAGCTGAACGGGGACACTCAAAAATAAATCTTGTTCTACTTTAGTCACCCACTACAACTTTCAATGCCACAATTTAAGTCTGTATCCACTTTCTAAAGCAGGCGTCTTCAAACTTTTTTCCCCAAGACCCAGGGGCATGATACCATATACCTTCCTGATCCTTTTTTATGCTTGGTTTGAAAATTTCTGAAGTAATATACAACAAGATAGATGCAATTTTTGGCAAAGTGACTAAAATGTGTGCGTACCTTATTCCTGATTAGAGTCAAACTAGAAAGTTTTTGTTAAAGGTAATAACACACTCTCCTACAACACACACACACACCGCACACACTCTTCTACAACACACACTCTCCTACAACACACACACCACACACACACACACACACCACACACACACCACACACACACCACACACACACCACACACACACTCTCCTACAACACACACACCACACACACACACCACACACACACTCTCCTACAACACACACACCACACACACACCACACACACACACACACTCTCCTACAACACACACACCACACACACTCTCCTACAACACACACACACCACACACTCTCCTACAACACACCACACACACTCTCCTACAACACACACACCACACACACACACCACACACACACACCACACACACACACCACACACACACTCTCCTACAACACACACACCACACACACACACACCACACACACTCTCCTACAACACACACACACCACACACTCTCCTACAACACACACCACACACACACACTCTCATACAACACACACCACACACACACACACACTCCTACAACACACCACACACAACACACTCTCCTACAACACACCACACACCACACACACTCTCCTACAACACACACACCACACACACACACCACACACACACACCACACACACACTCTCCTACAACACACACACCACACACACACACACACACCACACACACTCTCCTACAACACACACACCACACACACTCTCCTACAACACACACCACACACACACACTCTCATACAACACACACCACACACACACACACACTCCTACAACACACCACACACACTCTCCTACAACACACCACACACACTCTCCTACAACACACCACACACACTCTCCTACAACACACACACACTCTCCTACAACACACACCACACACACACACTCTCCTACAACACACACCACACACACACACACTCTCCTACAACACACACCACACACACACACACACTCTCCTACAACACACACCACACACACACACTCTCCTACAACACACACCACACACACACTCTCCTACAACACACAACACACACACACACGTACTCTCCTACAACACACAACACACACATTCTCCTACAACACACACACACACTCTCCTACAACACACACCACACACACACTCTCCTACAACACACACCACACACATACTCTCCTACATCACACACCACACACACTCTCTTACAACACACACACACCCCACACACACTCCCACAACACACACACACCACACACACTCTCCTACAACACACACCACACACACACACACTCTCTTACAACACACACCACACACACACTCTCCTACAACACACACCACACACACACTCTCCTACAACACACACCACACACACACTCTCCTACATCACACACCACACACACTCTCTTACAACACACACACACCCCACACACTCTCTTACAACACACACACACCCCACACACATTCTCCTACAACACACACCACACACGCACTCTCCTACAACACACACACACACCGCACACACTCTCATACAACACACACCACACACACACACACACACTCTTACAACACACACACACCCCACACATTCTCATACAACACACACCACACACACACACTCTCCTACAACAGACACACACCCTCCTACAACACACACCACACACACACTCTCCTACAACACACACCTCACACACACTCTCCTACAACACACACACACAAGTCGGGACCCAGTAGACATGATGCTGCGACCCAGTAATTGGGCCTGACCGGTGGTTTGAAGAACTCTGTTCTAAAGCATGTAAAGCTCACTGCCTCTTGAGAGAGAATTCAATGTAAAATATGTAATTGTTCCACCAATTCTGATTTGGGTCCATCGTGTGTTCTCCTGGCTCACATCCGGGTCCATCCTGTGTTCTTCTCTCTCACATCCGTGTCCATCCTGTGTTCTTCTCTCTTACATCCGTGTCCATCCTGTGTTCTTCTCTCTCACATCCGGGTTCATCTTGTGTTCTTCTCTCTCATATCTGTGTCCATCCTGTGTTATTTTCTCTCACATTCGGGTCCATCTTGTGTTCTCTCTCACATCTGGGTCTATCCTGTGTTATTCTGGCTCACATCTAGCTTCTGTCCAGTGTTCTCTCTCACATCTGGGTTACGTCTTGTGTTCCTTTCTCTCACATATCTGGGTCCATCCTGTGTTCTTCTCTCACGCATCTAGGTCCATCCTGCATTCTTCTATCACAAATCTGGGCCCATCCTCTGTTCTTCTCTCACACATCTAGGTCCATCCTGCATTCTTCTATCACACATCTGGGTCCATCCTGCATTCTTCTATCACACATCTGGGTCCATCCTGCATTCTTCTATCACACATCTGGGTCCATCCTCTGTTCTTCTCTCACACATCTAGGTCCATCCTGCATTCTTCTATCACACATCTGGGTCCATCCTGCATTCTTCTATCACACATCTGGGTCTATCCTCTGTTCTTCTCTCACAAATCTGGATCTACCCTGCGTTTTTCTATGCCACATCTGAGTCTATCCTGTGTTCTCTCTCACAGGTCTATCTTGTCTCTCATATCTGGGTCCATTTTGTCTCCTTCGCTTCTACATCTGGGTCCATCTTGTGTTCTCTTTCAAATCTGGGTCCATCTTGGTTTTCTTTGCTCCCACATCTTTGTCCATCTTGGTGTTCTTTTCTCTCTATCTTGTCCTTTCTCTCACATCTGGGTTCATCTTGTGTTCTGTCTCACATCTGGATCCATGTTGGTTTTCTTCTCTCATACATCTTGGTGTTCTCTCTTACATCTGGGTCCATCCTGTGTTCTCTCTCATAAATTGGTCCATCTTGGTGGTGTTCTCCCTCACATCTGTGTCCATTGTGTGTTCTCTCTTACACCTGGGTCCATCTTGGTATTCTTCTCACACACACATATGGGCTCATCTTGTCTTCTCTCTCACATCTGGGTCCATCTTCTCTCTCACATCTGGGTCCATTTTGTGTTTTTTCTTACATCTGGGTGCATCTTGTGTTCTTCTATCTCACATCTGGGTCCATCCTATATTCTCTTTTTAAACCCCAAGTCCATTTTGTATGTCTCTGTTGCTCTATGGTTTTGGCCCTTTTTACTGTCCATGTTAAGCATATATAACTCTATATCCATTTTTCATTCTTGCTTTTTTTATAAACTGGATTCATCTTTGTCTCAGATTTTCCTCTTACAGAAATATTGATAAGAGCAAATATTTTGTTCCTAACAGATTTACACGTGGGAAACAAATAACCGCAATCACACAGAGACAGTCCTGTCCAAGCCAGAAAATACAGTGAAGTTAAAAAACCTGACCAGCTACACAAGCTATTCTGTCAGCGTGTCCGCTTTTAATGCCGCAGGGGAAGGGCCGAAAAGTGATCCCATTCAGGGCACAACACAGCAGGCTGGTATGATGGAAATGTTTGCAGGTTGAAATCTCATTTGCACTGCCAATAGTTTTGCTGTGTGACAGTAATATCCACTTTACTTTGTTTATCGCCCACATCTGACATTGTGACCACTTTACTTTCTTTATCGCCCACATCTGACATTGTGACCACTTTACTTTGTTTATCACCCACATCTGACATTGTGACCACTTTACTTTTTTTTATCGCCCACATCTGACATTGTGACCACTTTACTTTCTTTATCGCCCACATCTGACATTGTGACCACTTTACTTTCTTTATCGCCCATATCTGACATTGTGACCACTTTACTTTCTTTATCGCCCACATCTGACATTGTGACCACTTTACTTTCTTTATCGCCCACATCTGACATTGTGACCACTTTACATTCTTTATCGCCCACATCTGACATTGTGACCACTTTACTTTCTTTATCGCCCATATCTGACATTGTGACCACTTTACTTTCTTTATCGCCCATATCTGACATTGTGACCACTTTACTTTCTTTATCGCCCACATCTGACATTGTGACCACTTTACTTTCTTTATCGCCCACATCTGACATTGTGACCACTTTACTTTCTTTATCGCCCATATCTGACATTGTGACCACTTTACTTTCTTTATCGCCCACATCTGACATTGTGACCACTTTACTTTCTTTATCGCCCACATCTGACATTGTGACCACTTTACATTCTTTATCGCCCACATCTGACATTGTGACCACTTTACTTTCTTTATCGCCCACATCTGACATTGTGACCACTTTACTTTCTTTATCGCCCACATCTGACATTGTGACCACTTTACTTTCTTTATCGCCCACATCTGACATTGTGACCACTTTACTTTGTTTATCGCCCACATCTGACATTGTGACCACTTTACTTTCTTTATCGCCCACATCTGACATTGTGACCACTTTACTTTCTTTATCGCCCACATCTGACATTGTGATCACTTTACTTTCTTTATCGCCCACATCTGACATTGTGACCACTTTACTTTCTTTATCGCCCACATCTGACATTGTGACCACTTTACTTTCTTTATCGCCCACATCTGACATTGTGATCACTTTACTTTCTTTATCGCCCACATCTGACATTGTGACCACTTTACGTTCTTTATCGCCCACATCTGACATTGTGATCACTTTACTTTCTTTATCGCCCACATCTGACATTGTGACCACTTTACTTTCTTTATCGCCCATATCTGACATTGTGACCACTTTACTTTCTTTATCGCCCACATCTTACATTGTGACCACTTTACTTTCTTTATCGCCCACATCTGACATTGTGACCACTTTACTTTCTTTATCGCCCACATCTGACATTGTGACCACTTTACTTTGTTTATCGCCCACATCTGACATTGTGACCACTTTACTTTCTTTATCGCCCACATCTGACATTGTGATCACTTTACTTTCTTTATCGCCCACATCTGACATTGTGACCACTTTACTTTGTTTATCGCCCACATCTGACATTGTGACCACTTTACTTTCTTTATCGCCCACATCTGACATTGTGACCACTTTTCTTTTTTTTATCGCCCACATCTGACATTGTGACCACTTTACTTTCTTTATCGCCCACATCTTACATTGTGACCACTTTACTTTCTTTATCGCCCACATCTGACATTGTGACCACTTTACTTTCTTTATTGCCCACATCTGACATTGTGACCACTTTACTTTGTTTATCGCCCACATCTGACATTGTGACCACTTTACTTTCTTTATCGCCCACATCTGACATTGTGACCACTTTACTTTGTTTATCACCCACATCTGACATTGTGACCACTTTACTTTCTTTATCGCCCACATCTGACATTGTGACCACTTTACTTTCTTTATCGCCCACATCTGACATTGTGACCACTTTACTTTGTTTATCGCCCACATCTGACATTGTGACCACTTTACTTTGTTTATCGCCCACATCTGACATTGTGACCACTTTACTTTGTTTATCGCCCACATCTGACATTGTGACCACTTTACTTTCTTTATCGCCCACATCTGACATTGTGACCACTTTACTTTCTTTATCGCCCACATCTGACATTGTGACCACTTTACTTTGTTTATCGCCCACATCTGACATTGTGACCACTTTACTTTGTTTATCGCCCACATCTGACATTGTGACCACTTTACTTTGTTTATCGCCCACATCTGACATTGTGACCACTTTACTTTCTTTATCGCCCACATCTGACATTGTGACCACTTTACTTTCTTTATCGCCCACATCTGACATTGTGACCACTTTACTTTCTTTATCGCCCACATCTGACATTGTGACCACTTTACTTTCTTTATCGCCCACATCTGACATTGTGACCACTTTACTTTCTTTATCGCCCACATCTGACATTGTGACCACTTTACTTTCTTTATCGCCCACATCTGACATTGTGACCACTTTACTTTCTTTATCGCCCACATCTGACATTGTGACCACTTTACGTTCTTTATCGCCCACATCTGACATTGTGACCACTTTACTTTCTTTATCGCCCACATCTGACATTGTGACCACTTTACGTTCTTTATCGCCCACATCTGACATTGTGACCACTTTACTTTCTTTATCGCCCACATCTGACATTGTGACCACTTTACTTTCTTTATCGCCCACATCTGACATTGTGACCACTTTTCTTTTTTTTATCGCCCACATCTGACATTGTGACCACTTTACTTTCTTTATCGCCCACATCTTACATTGTGACCACTTTACTTTCTTTATCGCCCACATCTGACATTGTGACCACTTTACTTTCTTTATCGCCCACATCTGACATTGTGACCACTTTACTTTGTTTATCGCCCACATCTGACATTGTGACCACTTTACTTTCTTTATCGCCCACATCTGACATTGTGATCCACTTTACTTTCTTTATCGCCCACATCTGACATTGTGACCACTTTACTTTCTTTATCGCCCACATCTGACATTGTGACCACTTTACTTTCTTTATCGCCCACATCTGACATTGTGACCACTTTTCTTTTTTTTATCGCCCACATCTGACATTGTGACCACTTTACGTTCTTTATCGCCCACATCTGACATTGTGACCACTTTACTTTCTTTATCGCCCACATCTGACATTGTGACCACTTTACTTTCTTTATTGCCCACATCTGACATTGTGGACCACTTTACTTTGTTTATCGCCCACATCTGACATTGTGACCACTTTACTTTCTTTATCGCCCACATCTGACATTGTGACCACTTTACTTTGTTTATCACCCACATCTGACATTGTGACCACTTTACTTTGTTTATCGCCCACCATCTGACATTGTGACCACTTTACTTTCTTTATCGCCCACATCTGACATTGTGACCACTTTACTTTCTTTATATCGCCCACATCTGACATTGTGAACCACTTTACTTTTTGTTATTCGCCCACATCTGACATTGTGACCACTTTACTTTGTTTATCGCCCACATCTGACATTGTGACCACTTTACTTTCTTTATCGCCCACATCTGACATTGGTGACCACTTTACTTTCTTTATCGCCCACATCTGACATTGTGATCACTTTACTTTCTTTATCGCCCACATCTGACATTGTGACCACTTTACTTTCTTTATCGCCCACATCTGACATTGTGACCACTTTACTTTCTTTATCGCCCACATCTGACATTGTGACCACTTTACTTTTTTTATCGCCCACATCTGACATTGTGACCACTTTACTTTCTTTATCGCCCACATCTTACATTGTGACCACTTTTACTTTGTTTATCGCCCACATCTGACATTGTGACCACTTTACTTTCTTTATCGCCCACATCTGACATTGTGACCACTTTACTTTGTTTATCGCCCACATCTGACATTGTGACCACTTTACTTTCTTTATCGCCCACATCTGACATTGTGATCACTTTACTTTCTTTATCGCCCACATCTGACATTGTGACCACTTTACTTTCTTTATCGCCCACATCTGACATTGTGACCACTTTACTTTCTTTATCGCCCACATCTGACATTGTGACCACTTTACTTTGTTTATCGCCCACATCTGACATTGTGACCACTTTACTTTCTTTATCGCCCACATCTGACATTGTGACCACTTTACTTTCTTTATCGCCCACATCTGACATTGTGACCACTTTACTTTGTTTATCGCCCACATCTGACATTGTGACCACTTTACTTTGTTTATCGCCCACATCTGACATTGTGACCACTTTACTTTGTTTATCGCCCACATCTGACATTGTGACCACTTTACTTTCTTTATCGCCCACATCTGACATTGTGACCACTTTACTTTCTTTATCGCCCACATCTGACATTGTGACCACTTTACTTACTTTATCGCCCACATCTGACATTGTGACCACTTTACTTTCTTTATCGCCCACATCTGACATTGTGACCACTTTACTTTCTTTATCGCCCACATCTGACATTGTGACCACTTTACTTTCTTTATCGCCCACATCTGACATTGTGACCACTTTACTTTCTTTATCGCCCACATCTAACATTGTGACCACTTTACGTTCTTTATCGCCCACATCTAACATTGTGACCACTTTACGTTCTTTATCGCCCACATCTGACATTGTGACCACTTTACGTTCTTTATCGCCCACATCTGACATTGTGACCACTTTACTTTCTTTATCGCCCACATCTGACATTGTGACCACTTTCTCTTGCCTTAATGTTCAGGGTCGAGCATTCGCTTCTTTGTCAGGTAATAAATTGCTGCTCATTTTCTGTTCTCCCAGCTCCAAGTGCTCCAGGCTTCCTGGCTTTTACTGAAATGACTTCCAGCACCTTGAATGTGACCTGGGGGGAACCTGTGACAACCAACGGGATTCTGCAAGGTTACCGAGTGGTGTACGAGCCGCTGGCTCCTGTACTAGGTGAGAACCCGGTGTCATTCCTGGCTGAGAGTTATGAATAGTTATGTGTCTGTCACTCCTGAATACCTAATTAGATGTCTCGTCGTCACACACAGCCCCTGAAATAAGGAGAATGTCACAGTATACGGTGACTGTGCTCCCAGCTGCTGGTATTGACAGAACGGAACCATCTGGTAAAGTAAAGGAGGTTCCAGGGGGTTGCACAAGAGTTCACAGACCTTTATGTAACTAAATGTATCGGCACAGAGCGCCAATTCATTAGCGTTGTGCGTCTGATGCAGGTAGATTTCAATTAAAGCGACATGAAACTTACAATTAAACTTTCTTGGGTCAGACAGAGCAGTTATTTTAAAAGATTTTTTAATTATTTTATCAAATTTACTTTGTTCTTTTAGTGTCTTTTGTTGAAAAGCATAACTAGGTAGGATCAGGCACAGCAGTGCTCTACTGGGAGCTAGATGGTGATTGGTGGCTTCACACAGATCTCTCTTGTCAGATGTGCTGTGCATTACTGTGCTAGGGCTGACTTTAACTATGTGTTTAACCATTTTACAGGAGTTAAACACATAGCTACATGCCAGCAATAGAACCCACCTGTCCTGTTTGTCGTTTTATTTAAAGATGGTTTACAGCTTTCAGTGGCTCTGTACCCTTATATTTATATAAATCTGATTCATGTACTGCATGGGGCAGCGGATGTTACAATCTACCCCCGAAGTTTCCGGCTCTGCAGAAATTTTAGTTAAGAAGCAGCGGCCGTAAGAAGCTGCTCATTAACTCATCCGCCACCTCTGAGGTCCCGATCAGATACGATCGGATGATTGACAGCCCCTACTAGCGAATGGGGCGGCATTGCACAAGCATTTCACCAGAAATGCTTGTGCAATGTAAAATGCCAACAGCGTATGCCGCAGCTAATCATGTCCGCCCGCCGCTTGATAATTCAGCCCCTATAACTTAATGTTACAGCGCTGCATAATATGAAAGAACAATAATAATAAAATGCTCTAACTTCAGAGTTTCTGTCCCTTTCATTATTAAAATCAGTTAACAATGTGAAGGATGCATTTCATGGATATAATTACAGCCAGCCTGTAATACAGAATCATTCATTCATCATTACTGATGTAACCTCATTTTATTACAATACCCTTTTTCTGGCCGCCCACCGCAAAAATATTTATTTTTCAAGAGGTGACTTTTTCCACCTGGTATCCAATAGCCGTGCTAGCCATACAGCGCTAAAAAAATGCTTCCGAGCTTCCTGAGCGTCGTATGGCTAGCACGGCTATTGGATACCAGGTGGAAAAAGTCACCTCTTGAAAAATAAATATTTTTGCGGTATTGTAATAAAACGATGAAACTAATAAAACCAGGTTACATCAGTAATGATAAAGGAAGGTCCATTTCATTTAATGCACTGATTCTGTAAAGCTTTACCAGACTGTGCAAATTTCTCTTTAAGTTGTGCACAAAATTTGTCATTTAAAATGTGTGATTTGAGCTGTATTTTTATATTATTAACATGAACTGAGCATGTAAATGTATAATACAAGACCTGGCGTCAAAACTGTCCAAATGTGATCCGTGGTTTATTATGGCTGAATATAAAAAATAATATTATGTATTATATAATATAAACATATAGGGCCGGATTACAAGTGGAGCGCTAAATATCGCTTTTGTGAAATCGATATTTGCGCTCCATTGAGTAATACTATCGCACGCTAATGAGAGCTTGCTTCCGTAGGCTCCAATGGGAGCCTCGTTCTCATGCCCTCAGACACAGCATCAGAACCTAGAGCAGCGCAGGGGTAAGTCGCACAGCGATGGCAGTATTATTAGATATATATATGCTTATATACATATATATTTGTGTGTTAATATATACACACATTATCACATACATACATATGCATATATATATATATTATAGTCATATACTGGGAACACACAGTCCCCATAGAACATAAAGGCATTTTTCAGTGCCGTTTTTGTTCGAACACTCCCGCCAACATTACCCCCAAAATACTGCCTAATGCCGTTATTTTATTAAAAAAATTAAATGCTACAATTTTTATTTTTAATAAAACACACAACACTTTATTTTGGGGGCACATTTATCAAATTAACCAGATATCTGATCTCTGGTTAATTTTATAAGCACTAATTGCTACCACAAGCTCGCGGTAGCATTAACCAGCCACTTGTAATGGCTTGTTTTGTATCATGTCCCTGCAAATGGGCAAATTGCCTGTTTATTGACACGTAATAATTGAATCTTGGTGACATTATCAGAGCGAAGCCCCTGAAAGTGCAAGTGATTATGGGTGTTTGTATTGGCTAACATGACTCTAACAGACTGAAATAGACCACAATGTCTGATGGGTCACTGTGGCGCGGCCAAGTGCAAGATCACTACCTGGCAGTACTTACAGTACCATGTCCTCTGTGCACAGTGATTATTACCCTCTGGCTGAACATCTATCACTACATAAATCAGCTTCAATACAAATAATTTGTTCTGATAATGTGAATCCACCAACCTAAAGGAACATTTATTTACTGTAGGAGATCGGGACAGATCATCAGATGAACAGTATAAAATAGGTGTCATCAGGGTCTGTCCAATATAAGTGA